>NC_026002.2:62157136-62180501 GCF_000442705.2 Elaeis guineensis | reverse complement strand
ATGCCAATTGGCTACATATCTAAGTCCCATCTTCTCAAGGTGGGCTTCGATCTTTTGCTGGTCCAACAGCTTAGTCAGCGGGTCTGCCACATTATCTGTGGAGTCGACTCTCTTGACCTCGACATAACCCTTTTCAAGGTAATCACGGATCAAATGGAATCGTCGCTCGATGTGCTTGGACTTCTGATGAGATCTTGATTCCTTAGCTAGGGCTATGGCACCATTATTGTCGCAATAAAGAGGTATGGCATCTGATGACATCACTCCAAGCTCTGCGGCAAACTTTTTATACCAGAATGCCTCCTTCGCAGCTTCTAATGCAGCAATGTACCTGCCTCTATGGTGGAATCAGCAATCACTGTCTGTTTAGAACTCTTCCAGCTAACTACACCACCATTGCAAATGAACAGACTCTTAGATGTCGACTTTCGATCATCTATATCAAAAATAAAATCTGAGTCTGTATATCCCTGAATCTGGAGTTCTCCATTCCCAAAGACTAGAAACATATCCTTACCTTCTCAAGTACTTAAGATTATATTTCACAGAAGTCCAGTGCTCTTCACCTGGATTTGACTGATATCTGCTTGTGACACTCACAGCATGGGCTATATCAGGTTGTGTACATAGCATGGCATACATGAAGCTCCCTATTGCCGAAGCATAAGGGATCTTGCTCATGCTTTCAATCTCCTCAGGTGTGCTAGGGCACATCTTCTTGGAGAGATGAATGCCATATCTAAAAGGTAATAAACCTCTTTGGAGTTTTTCATGCTAAACCTTTTTAGCACCTCCTCTATGTACATCTTCTGTGAAAGTTCGAGCATCCTATTTGGTCTATCTCTATAGACCTTAATACCCAGTATAAAGGATGCCTCTCCTAGATCTTTCATAGAGAACTCCTTAGACAACCATACTTTGACTGAGGTCAACATGAAAATATCATTCCCAATTAGGAGGATGTCATCTACGTATAATACAAGGAGGACAACTGTGCTCCCACTGACCTTTTTGAACACACATGATTCCTCCTCATTTTTGATGAAACCAAATATTTTGATCACATAATTGAAACAAGTATTCCAGCTCCGAGATGCTTGCTTAAGTCCATAAATGGATCTTTACAGCTTGCAGACCTTATGATCATCATCACTGGATGTGAAACCAATTAGCTGTTCCATATAGATATCTTCCTCAAGATGTCCATTTAAGAATATCGTTTTCACGTTCATCTGTCATATTTCATAATCAAAAGAGGCTGCAACAGCAAGCAATGTGCGGATGGATTTTAGTATGGCTACGGATGAGAAGGTATCCTGATAGTCAATGCCTTCACGCTGACTATAACTTTTCGCTACGAGCCTAGCCTTGAATGTCTCCACATTTTCATCTGCACCTATCTTTCTCTTGAAGATCCATTTACACCCAATAGGTACAATACCTTCAGGTGGATCTATCATGGTTCAGACTTGGTTTGAGTGCATCGAGTCAATTTCTGATCTTATTGCCTCTAACCATTTCTCAAAGTCAATATCTGATATCACCTCGTCATAGGTCTTGAGATCATCACCATGAACCCCATTTCTCATGAGGAACATTTTCTCTACATCCTCTTGTATGGTACCTAAGTACCTTTCAGGAGGACGAAAAATTCGAGTCATTCTATGAGGTAGAAGAGGTTGTGTTAGGACTGGTTCTGATTGATTTGGTTCTTCAGGTTCTTTAGCTCATTGCTCTTAGGAGATATTCTCCTTGAGCTTAATTATTCTTCCGATGCCACCATCTTGAATAAACTATTTTTCAAAAAAAATAATATTTCGACTCACAATCACATTGTGGTCTTCTGGAATATAAAAATAGTATCCTAATGACTCTTTAGGATATCCTTTGAATCGAGCTCTAAAAGATCTGAACTCTAACTTGTCCGCCTGCTGTCTCTTAACATGAGCTGGACAACCCCAAATTCTGAGATGATTTAGACTTGGCTTCTTACCATGCCATATCTCATATGGTGTGGTAGGAACGGTTTTAGATGGAACTCTATTCAATACATAAATTACTATCATGAGACAATGTCCCCAAAGAAATTCAGGAAGGTCCGTGAAGCTCATCATGGAATGAACCATATATAATAGGGTCTGGTTTCTCCATTCTGAAACCCCGTTGAGTTGAGGCATTCCAGATGAAGTCCATTGAGAGACTATATCATTATCCTTAAGATAGTCTAAAAACTCCCGACTAAGGTATTCACCTCTTCGATCTGATCGAAGAACCTTTATGGGCTTTCCTGTTTATTTTTCTACCTCATGTCTGAATTCTTTGAACCTTTCAAAAGCTTCAGACTTATATTTCATTAGAAATACATACCCGTACCTAGATATATCATCGGTAAAGGTACTGAAGTAGACGTAATTGCCTCTAGCCGGCACATCAAATGGACCGCACACATCCATATGTACTAGGGCAAGTAGGTCTGTGGCCCTTTTCCCATATCCCACAAAAGGGAGCTTGGTCATTTTGTCTTGAAGGCATGATTCACAAACTGGATATGACTCGAAAGTCAACGGACTCAATAGCCCAGATTTTTTTAATTTGTTAATCCTGTCTTCCGCTATATGACCTAGCCTTAGGGCCACAGATACCTATTATTTAGACTATCTCCAGGCCTTTTAATTCCTATGGCATTCACATTTTGCTCGATATTAAATACAGATACATCAATATGTAGCTGATAGAGACCGTTAATAAGAAAACTATCTGTAACTTTATTATTTTCATAAAATATGTTACAATGGTCCTTATGAAAGCTAATCACATAGCCTTCTTGTGCTAAACATGAAACAAAAATCAAATTCCTGCTTGCTGTAGGCACATAATAATAGTCTCTTAAAACTAAATCTAATCCTAACGATAATTGCAGAGGGTAGGTTTCCACGGCCATAGCAGCAACTCTTGCTCCGTTCCCAATGTGTAGGATCATTTCTCCATCCCTCAGCCTCCTACTCTCCTCAAGACCCTGCATAGAAGTGTACAAATGAGCACTAGAACTAGAGTCAAGTACCCAACTGGATGTAGAAGAAATCGTAAGGTTAGATTCTAAAATGAGCATACCTCCAGAAGGACCATCCTTCTTGATCTTCAGGGTGGCCAGGTACTGAGGACAGTTTCGCTCCCAATGGCCGTCTGATTGGCAGTGGAAATATTTTTCCTTATCAATAGTCTTCTTCTTCGGTTCTATCTTTTTCTTCTTGCCATCCACCTTCTACTTCTTCGCAGACTTCTTTTTCTTTCCAAAAGACTTTTTCTTGGAAGAAGTTCGCTCCATAGTAAGAACTGAGTCTTTTGAACCCTTCATAGAAAGCTCAGCCGTAACCAGCATGTTCATTAACTCGACCAAAGTACACTGCATCTTATGCATATGGAAGTTCATGATGAACTAACCATATGCATCAGACAAGGACTGAAGGATCACATCAATCTGAAAATCCTTGTCTAAGATGATACCGAGTTTTTCAAGCTCCTCAAGGTCCATGATTATTGTCAAACAATGATCTTGGACTGACTGTCCATCACGCATCTTGGCCTTAAAAAGTCTTTGACAGACTTGATACTTGGCCGTGTGACTCTGTTCACCAAACAACTCTTGTAGGTGAGCCAACATTTGGCGGGTAGTTAAAATGTTCTTATGTTGGCACTGCAAGTCATCAGACATTGCACCCAACATATAGTACCTTACTTTGTTATCATCATTCATCCACTTTTCCAGAGACGCTCTCTGTTCAGCAGTCAGATGTGCTGGCATGGTAGGTGGGTCCTGGTCCAAGACATGAGTCAATTTTTTGAAACCCAGAATAATTCTATAGTTCTTCAATCAGTCCTTGAAATTGGGTCCCACTATTTTGGTCAGTATTTTGGTCAGGAGGTTGGAGGCAGACATGTTTCCTGTAGAGAGTCGAAAGTTTCTAGTTAGATTTTATAATCAGACTTAACCAATTTATTTAGAGGTTTCATTTTTCAACAAATTAGGCTCCCACTATTTTCTCAGATCCCTACACTTCCTTGGTAGAGATGTGAAAATCTCCGTGATCAGTGATTTCTAGTGGGTGGTGCGGTCTCATCAACTGGCTCATCACCTCACCTAACAGTTATTGGTGATGGATCAATCGATGAGTGGACAACTCTTGTCCAATAATTCTCTAATCATGGTGCACTCATAACTTGGTCTCTAATTCATGAGGCTCACCGTGTCCGAAATATTGCTCCAATCCTTAGTTAAGTCAGACCCACCATTTGTACGAACTAGATTCCTGATTGGGTCCCTCATCGTATCCGAAATATTGAGCCCAACCCATCCTCTAATTCATAGCATCCAATGCCTAATGGACATGGTTGCATCTTTCCGGTGCAACTGAGCCACTATAACCAGTCGAGAACAATCAATCCCGGGAAGGGCCCACACATCCACAATGGTGGAAGACCTAGACTTAATATTTTTTTAAGAAGATTTGATTTAGGTCTCATTAAACTTGACTTGACATAGTCATAACAATTATGACTAACCTAGTGGCATGGGTTAGCTCGAATTGTTAGCCACCTCTAATCAGAACTGGGTCGACACATATGGCCAAGTAAGTGAGATCGATGGGAGGGATATGCCATTAACTCGACAAGAACGTATTTGAGTCAAGTAGCTCCTAATTAAAAATCAATCGATCGAATCTGTCCAACTTACCTTAGACACCAAATTGTCGAACCAGAACTAATTGGGTTAGCCTACAATCCAAACTCTAACCTCTGAGTCAAATTAGGTCTCAACCTGATCGAGTCACATCTAAATGTGATTCGACTTTGACCCAGACTTAATCCTATTAGGCTGATCAATTATTAGCTTTCATGATCCCACCTAACCAACTCTTGATTCAATTTGATCAACCGCTAGACCTAATTGAGCTATCCAAGTCTGAACCCAATTTTATGAAAATGACTTAGATCTGAAATTCTCAATTTTAGATCTAATTTCATTTCATAAGCTTAATTCATTAATTAAGTCTTGTATTCATAAACAAAATGTATAAAATAAATCTTAAGATTTCAGGATCTAGGGTTTTGCAAAAAAGTAAGTTTTGATTTCTGATTAAGGATGAACGTGCAGCATTCTTACACGTCATAAGAACACCCCATTGAATGAGAGGAGAGGACCTTTAAATCTTACTTTATTTTTATGATCAGATGGTCATGAGGAATACCTTAATCAAAAATATAAATTTAACTACAAAAGTAGTTAGATCTAAATTTACATATCACATATACAATTTAAGATCTAACTAATACATACTTTGCATACATCTCATGTATCAAAAATTGATCTAATTAACATGCTTTCAGATCTGATACATCACATATAATATCTAAAAAATAAGATTTACATTGAACTATTCAAAATTAAATCTATTCTAGATAAGTTACTGGAACAATTCTATAACTAGTCTAGGCTTGCAACAAATCAATTTTATGAAAAAATTAAAATTTTATTTTCTATTTTTTGATCTGATTATAACACTTATAATATCAAAAAAACAAAAAATAAATTAGATTTAATTTATATTTTAATCTCATTAAAACATAAAACTTAAGACTGTTCATGGATTCAACTAATCCTAGTCTAGTCATGCATCTCATGCATATTAGATCTTCTTAGATTTAATTTTAAATATTTTGATTTTATATCTTATTATATCTGATATGATATCTGAAATATTTTAAGTATTAGATAAATAAATAAAAAATCAGATCTAAATTAGATCTGAAATAGAGCCAAAAACCTAGCTCTGATACCAGTTGAAGGAAAAACCATCTTTTTCCTTTGTAGGATCTTCCAGATTTCATCAAATCTGGGATGAAATAATTTAATTTTTTTATCCTACATTATTTTAGATCTAATGTATATTAGATCTAATTTTATTATCTGATATTTAAAATCTAAAATTAAATCTAAAAGTATGAGAAGTATAAATATACCTCAAGGGTAATCTGATTACCCTGTAGATGATCTCTGCACAGCTCGAGGTTTTGATGTAGCCATGCAAGCGTCTGGCCTCTACCAGTATCCACTCAGGCAAAACTTATAACTTCTTCTCCTCATGAATCTATGCTCCAAAAATCAGATCTCTATCTGATTTGAAAGTGCTTCAGAACTCCTTCTGAAGTTGGAGCAGCAGCCTGTCGAAGATGTCCTGCAGCCTTCTGTTCCAGGCGTCACCACACCTTTTTCTTGCACCAGATGAAGGTCCAACTCCTTGGACATGAAGAGGGGAGATAGGAGAGTAGGGAGGATATGGAGAAGAGGGGAGGGGTGGCAGATTTGATGGTTTTTCATAAAAACTTTTTAAAACCCTAGGCGCAGGCAGGGTTTATATAGACCCTGCTGCGCTACGCAGTGCCACATCATTCGATCAATCAAAAAATTTTAATTAATTATGAAAAAATTTTGATTAGTAGAGTGATGTCATCTAATCATATCAGATAAGAACCCATACCCTCTCTCCTATGTTGGTGCCAACTTTGGATAAGCACAAGCAAGGGTTGGCGCCAAAGAGTCCATGTTAATCAGGACTCTTCATCCTTATCCATTTGAGGTGCCTACTTTAATCCAATTGGGCTCATGCTATAATCTGATTATGGCACCCAATTCAATGTAGTTTTGGCATATGGACACTCCACAAAAATCCTCCAATGAGCTCTTTTCAGTTTAAGACCCATATGTCAATATTTGACAGGAATTAGTAGGTGCTTGTCTTAAATTCATCTCATGAATTAAGACAAGTCTTTTCTGAGCTGAACAAGCTTCATTTAGACTGAGAGAAACCTTTTCAAAATTTTTTGGATGAGTCAAATCATATTTGGCTCAGTAGAGACAGAAAAGATTATACGAGGAGAAAGTTAGGCTCAATCGTGTGCTAGCACGATTTCCTTGAACCTAATTGGATCTTATCCAAATCAATTGGGTTAGCCCAATTGATGACATTCAGATCCTAACCCTTGTTAGTGTGACCCAGTTAGATTCAATTCTGTATGGTAATGAGATATGTCGTGATCTCATCATCGACGTCATCGAAACTCCTTTCGATGGACTAGAACTCTTTTGATTCAGACAATTAGAATGATCGATCATCAATATCATTCTAATTGCTCTCAAAATCCATCTGTGACACCTAGTAATATATGGTGGCAACCCATCAGAACTGAAGATGAACCTCTCAGTGTAGCTACCTGTGTGATTGAGTTTCTCTATCATGAGTCCTGACTGAATTAGGGTTAAGGTGAACTCGTCAAACCTAACATCAGTCATATGAATCAATCGATCGATCCGAGTCCGATGTGAAATCCCAATGGAAAATTCTTTTTCCATTATTTCACTTTGTCATGGCCATGGGCTTAAGGACTCGATCTTTTGATCATCATAGAACTACTCCTCTCATCTACTGAGGTTGATAGATCCCATCTTGATGCGACCTAGTTCCTACAATGAATATGCTACAGCCAACATACACCTCAGAGTTCTAAATGGCTAGGAGATCGAGTTATAGTGTATTCAAACTATAACACACTCAAGGTGAACTGTCGATGCACCTCAGATCAAATAACTAGACACACAACTGCAACATCGAGCTAGTCATCAACGAGAAGGTAGACTTCCTTATGACTGCTCGATATGGTCATGCTCAATACTCTCGTTCTCAATGAATACATGTACTCTTGCTCCGATGTTTTCACACCATAGACTCAAGACACATCTACCCTAAGGAAGTGATCGTACACCAACCTTCCGGATCGATCACCATCCTCGTGATGATCCTATGGTCAGGAGCTGTTTATAAGTTAGTTATGTAAATTCATGTCTTAAATTTTAAACTCTTAAAAATATGAATTGACATTCCTACTAACTCAAAAGATGTATCACAGACACAATGCACACAATATGATAGAAGAATAACCCATTTATTGATTTATAGTCAAAATTACAAATTTACCCTTAGATTTATACAGGAATGTGTCAGCCAATCTGGCATCTAGGGCACACATCTAACAGTCTCATTCTGACACCATCAATCACCACACACTGCACCGCATAGATTTTTCAAAGACTGATGGCGGTTAGTCAAAGGGTGTCGAGGAAAGAGCAGAGGAGCCAGCTGAGGAGAGAGCAGAGGAGGAGAGACCATTTTCACCTCCTCATGATCACAGAGCATCTCCTGATATTCAGTTCATGTCTGATCACGAGGCTGGTCCATCAGAGTCAGTGAGGAGGGATGCTTCAGTTCTATAGTCAGGGAGCAGGATACATTCCTTAGAGTTCAGACTTGCGGATGATCAGATTGAGCTGATGTCCCAGTGTGTTGCCTCCATTTTATCTCAACAGTTTGCCACCTCAGTCTTTACTCAGAGGTCGATATCTCTAGATGACTCGGATCAGACTTTGATCCCTCATATCTCTACTATTTTTTAAATACCACAGCTCAGTCCGTATGACTTAAGGAGCTTAAGGGATGTGTTCTGAGACTGACGGACAGACTTCTAAATTTACAAAGGCAAGTTTTAGCCTTAGCCCATCTCCAACCACAAGAGTACATCACGGAGGTCTCAGACCTATCTGCAGAGGCTGCTAGACTTTGAAAAGTTTTAGAGAGTGGATTTGACTTTTTGAGGAGAGAGATCAGGAGCTCCAGTGAGACTGTCTCTATTCAAATTGGTGCTTTGATGCAGTCCATGTCGAGAGCTTTAGAATAATTAGACACCATCAGACTTTCTCTTCTAGCATAGTCTGTAGCTTCTCAGGCTCCAGGATCCTCTCACCCTTCTACTCGTGTCGGTACTTCTACCTGTGGTCGAGGCAAACATGGTCGAGGTCGTGCCATGGATTTGATCCTACATCTCCTCATCATATCTCTGACTCTTCAGATTCTGATCCCTCTAGCTATGATATCTATTAGATCTAGAATAGTTAATCCTTTTTTTATTTTTATCTAGGATCTATCTTATGGCCTTTATATTTTGTTGGCTGATTGACTCTTGGATAGTTGTTATCCATAATTTTTGTATGATCTATGTATTTTGACTTAATATATTCAGTCACATTTTGATATATATATATTTTTTTGCTTTGAATTTTAATAAATGTCTTTGGATTAATGTTTATGAATGGGATCAATTAAAATATTTTAATTATAAGATATGAAAAATGACTCATATATGTGTGATGAAATATCATGAATAGCAATATCTTCTAAATGAGCAAATTGATATATCTTTTATAATTGCTATAGTGAGGGGGAGTAGAGAAATAAACAATGAAAGAGGAAGAGTAGAGAAATAAACAATGAAAGAGGGGGAGTAAAAAAATAAAATATGGTATCAAAAAGGAGGAGTAGAGAAAATATGTCCTTTATGTTATCTTTTTTTTTCTTCTCTCTTCAAAATCCCTTAAGATCTTAATTGATGCTGTCAAAAAGGGAGAGTAGAGAATAAAAAATCAAGATCGAGCAATAAGCAATAAAAAAATAGAATTAAGAGCAATAAGCAAAATTATCAAAGTAAATGAGCAAAATTGTCAAAGCAAATGTATCAAAGAATCAAAATTATCAGCAATTTTCAAAGCAAATAATCTAATAAGCAAATTTCAAATTGATCTTCAAACTACTCATGATGTATTTCATTCAAATAACTGGTTATAATATTTAAGTGATGTATCTTCATAAATTTAAAATTTATATTTAATGCTTCATATATTTTATACTCTGCTTTTGCTCAAGTATTTTGTCATCATCAAAAAGGGAGAGATTATTGCTTTTTGAATTGATTTTGATGATTACAAAGTATTTGCGGGGGTTACTAATGATTTTGGCTTGAAAAAAAATTTATTATTTTTCAGAGGCAAAATCATAATTTTACCAAGTCCTAATTCGAAAGCCTCAAGAGCAAGAACTGACGATTTGTGATCTATTGGAAGAAATTTCATAATTTTTAGATGTATATTTTGAAAGAAAATAATATTTATAAAATTGAGTCGACCCCATGAGTCGACTCATGTCAAATGGGGTTGAACGGCATGCTATTTTTTGGCTGACACGCCCAATTGAGTCGACCACATGAGTCGATCTCTATACATGAGTCGATCCTATGAGTCGACCTCTGTTGCTGTGCACACCAAAATTATAGAATAATTATTTTCTATTCTGTGCCACAGTAGTCAACCCCATGAGTCGACTCATGTGTATGAGTCGACCCTATAAGTTGACCCCTGCGATGGAAAAATTTCGTAACGATTAGTTTCTCAGCTCGTTTTGGTACATTTAATGCTCATTTAATGATCTCCAACGGCTCTAAAACTATTCAGATCACTCTCCACCATCATTTGAAGCTATAAAAGGCACTTAAAGGAGGGAATAAAGAAGATTTTTCAAGTGTTCATTTCATCCCTAAGTAAAGAGCCTTCTTGAAGTTAAAGAAGCTTTCATTTCAAGTTTACCAACTCCTCAAGAGCTCATTCAAGTCTTCAACAACCTTGGAGAGAATCAGAAAAGCTTCTTCATTATTGTGTAAAGTGTATATAAAATTTTATTTACTCATTAAAGGAGCTACATGTGTATTTTCATGTGATTAACTATTATACTCTATTTTTTAGTTGATCTTTAGTTTTGGAAAGGTTCCAAAACGTGAAAAGGTTGATCTGAACCTTGAATCGAATTGTATTGGATGGGTTTGAATCTAAGAAATAAATATTCTAACTTAGGATAGCTAGAGTCGGAGGTATCGACATTGTGTTGTTGTTGAATATGGTTTAGTAGATTTGAATTTTCAAGTAGGAGCTTGGGGAGTGGATGTAGGTGCAAGGTTGGCACTAAACCACTATAAATCTTGATTGTTTGTGGTGTGCTTACTTGTTATCTATCTTATTTTCTTTTCTTTCTTGCACTATTGTATCTAATATCTTCCCTTTGCTTAAATCTCTCACTTCAACTAACTTGCCTTTTATTACTTAATTCTTGTGGTTCTAGATTAATTTTAAATTTTTAAAAATTCAATTCAACCCCCCTTTTGGGTTGCATAGCAGGGCAATAAGTGGTATTAGAGCCTGGTGCTCTAGTCCTACTTTGATTTAACCATCAAAGAGCTAAAGATCTATGGCAACTCAAGTTGGTACTTCACTAACCGAGGGGCAGTCCACAAACTGACCTCCACTTTTTAATGGGTCAAATTATACCTATTAGAAAGCTCGGATGAAAATTTTTATTCAAGCACTTGACTATGATATGTGGAGTATCATAGTAAATGGACCACACACACCCACTAAAATAATTGATGGTGTGGAATCAACCAAATCCGAAAAAGAATCGGATGAGGTTGATAAAAAAATAGCTCAACTTAATGCAAAAGCAATGAATGTTTTATATTGTGCTCTAGATGCTAATGAATTCAATCGTATTTCAACATGCATATTCGCTAAGAAAATATGAGATAGATTAGAAGTAACTCATGAAAGAACTAATCAAGTAAAAAAATCAAAAATTAACATACTTGTGCATAAATGTGAACTCTTTAAAATAGAGCATGATAAATCAATAACTGAAATATTTACTCATTTTACTGATATTATTAACGATCTAAAAAGTCTTGGTAAGTCTTATTCTAACAGTGATCTCGTGAGAAAGATTCTTAGATCTTTACCAAGGACTTAAGAGGCCAAAGTGACTGCAATCTAAGAAGCCAAAGATCAAAATATCTTATCCTTAGAAGAGCTTCTAGGATCGCTAATGACATACGAGCTAAGCATAAAATAACATCAAGAAGAAGATATCAAAAAGAAGAGGACAATCATTCTCAAATCCACTGCTCAACTTGATGAGAAATCTGATGATACAGAAAATGAAGAGCAGGATGAAGAAATATCCCTCATTACTAGAAAGTTTAAGAAGTTTTTGAAGAAAAGAAGACAAGGAATGAGGAAGAGGCCACCTACAAAAGGGGAACATAGCAAAGAGAAGGATAAAGAGCGACCCCTTATTTGTTATGAATGTAAGAAGCTGGGATACTTTAAGTCTGAATGTCCACAACTTAAGAAGGGTCCCAAGAAGTATAAGAAAAAGACAATGATGGCTACATGGAGCGAAAGTGATGAGTCAACCTTCGAAGAAGAAGATTCAAATGAACAAGCCAACTTGTGCCTTATGACACATGAAAATGAGGTAAACACTGAAACTCCTAATGACTTTACCTTTGAAGAACTTCATGAAATATTTTATGATCTAATTGATGAACTAAAGAAGCTAAGGGTAAAGAATAAAGAATTAAAATCAAAGAATCAATCTTTACTAAAAGAAAATTAGATTATTTTAAATAAAAAATCAATCTTGTCTCAAAAAAATCTGAACTTAAAAAATGAGATTGTCAAGTTAAAATCAATGGTTGAAAAGTTCACTTTAAGTTTAAATAAACTTCAAATGATACTTGACAATCAAAAGATTTTTATGATAAAGCCGGTCTTGGATATAACCCTTTAAAGAAATAAAAACTTCTGAAAAATATCTTTGTAAAATCATCATGCAATAAGTTTTCAAATATTACTTGCTTTAAATATGGTAAAGTAGGACACAAATCCTATACATATTTTTCTAACAAATCTAAAAATTTTAATGTGAAGAAAATATGGGTTCCAAGAGGAACCATTGTGACTAACTAAAGAGGACCCAAAAAAATTTGGGTACCTAATGTCAAAACTTGATTTTTGTATGTAGGTGTGTCTTGCATCCCTAAGAACAAATCAAAAATAGTATCTTGATAGCGGGTGCTTAAGACACATGACTAGTGATGAATTTTAATTCATCACACTTGATGCTAAAGATGGAGGGATGGTCACCTTTGGAGACAATGGTAAAGAAAAGATCATCGATATAGGTAACATTGGTATCACTCCCTCCAAGTATATTAAAAATATTTTATTAGTAGATGGTTTGAAACATAATTTATTAAGCATCAGTCAATTTTGTGATAAAGGATATAAAGTCATTTTTGAATCTTCATTATGCATAGTAACTAGTCCTATTGATGAAGGTATTAAATTTGTTGGGCATAGATATGGTAATGTCTATATGATAGATTTGAATGATCTTTCCAAAATAAACATTCAATACCTAGTAGCCTTGAATGTCAAGATTAATGAGACTAATTGGCTTTAGCATCGTAGGCTTGCACATATTAGCATGCATTCACTTTCAAAACTTATTAAAAAGGAATAGATTACTGGCTTACCCAAATTGAATTTTGAAAAGGATAGAATTTGTGATGCATGCCAACTAGATAAACAAACAAGAGTCTCATTCAAATCTAAAAATATTGTTTCAACTTTTAGGCCATTAGAACTATTGCATATGGATTTATTTGGACCTACTAGAACTACTAGTCTAGGTGGAAAATGATATAGCTTTGTGATTATTGATGATTTCTCTCATTTTACATGAATCTTCTTTTTGGTACATAAGGATGAAACTTATCATGTGTTCTCAAAATTTTATCGAAAAGTCACTAATGAAAAAAAATTTTCAATTCAAAATATTCGAAGTGATCATGGAATCGAATTTAAAAATCAAGATTTTGAAAAATTTTGTGATAAAAAAGGTATTGACCATAACTTTTCAGCACCTAGGACACCCCAACAAAATGGGGCAGTAAAAAGAAAAAATAGAACCCTTGAAAAAATGGCCCATACCATACTATGTGAAAGTAACCTCCCAAGATATTTTTGGATGGAAGCAATTAACACAGCATGTTACATATTAAATCATGCTTTAATTAGACTAATTTAAAAAAAAACTCTCTATGAGCTTTAGAAAGGAAGAAAATCAAATATTATATATTTTTATATTTTTGATTGTCGATATTTTATTTCGAACAATGGTAAAGAAAGACTAAGAAAATTTGATACAAAATCTGATGAAACTATTTTTCTTGGTTACTCTTCTTCTAGCAAAACTTTTAGAGTTTTCAACAGAAAACTTTAGTAGTAAAAAAGTCAATACATATTATTTTTGATGAAATAAATGATCTTCCTTCAAGGAAGAATGAAGATATTGATGATGCAGATCCTCTTATAGAAGGAATGAAGGAGATCACCCTAAAAGTCTCAACAATTTAAAATGAAGAAGAACATGAAAACAAACAAGAGGATGAAGATGAAGAACAACAAGAACAACCTCAAGGCTCAAATGATCTACTTAAAAAATGGAGGTATGATCACAATCACCCCAAAGAATTGATCATTGATGATCCTACACATAGAGTAAGAACTCATTCCTCTCTTAGAGATGCATACAATCATTTTGCATTTGTTTCTCATTTTGAATCTAAAACCATAGATGAAGCTGAAAAAGATTACAATTGAATAAATGCAATGCAAGAAGAACTTAATCAATTCGAAAGAAATAATGTATGGCCTTTAGTATCAAGATCTAAAAATTATCCAGTAATTGACACAAAATACGTATATAGAAATAAACTGGATGAATATGAAAATGTAATTAGGAATAAAGCAAGATTAGTTGCAAAGGGTTATAATCAAGAAGAGAGAATTGATTTTGATGAGACCTTTGCATCTATTGCTAGATTAAAAGTAATTAGACTTTTATTTGTATATGCTTGCTTTATGAATTTTAAGTTATTCCAAATAGATGTCAAAAGTACATTTCTAAATGGATATATTGCTGAAGAAGTTTATGTAGAACAACCTTCTGATTTTAAAAATCATACTTTTTTTAATCATATTTTTAAATTAAACAAAGCATTATATAGTTTGAAACAAGCACCTAGGGCTTGGTATGAAAGGCTAAGTAAATTTCTGCTTAATAATGATTTTTCAAGAGAAAATATGGACACAACCCTTTTCATTAAAAGAAATCAAGATGATATCTTAGTTATATAAATATATGTTGATGATATTATTTTTGGATCTACTAATGAAACTTTTTGTCAAGATTTTGCTAAGCTCATGCAGGGGGAGTTCGAGATGAGCATGATGGGAGAACTTACATTCTTTCTCAGACTCTAAATCAAATAAACAAAGAAAGAAATCTCCATCACTCAAAGTAAATATACAAGAGAACTACTCAAAAGATTTGGAATGGAGGGTTCCAAAGCAATTGGTACACCCATAAGTCCATCATGTAAGCTTGACAAGGATGAAGAAGGTAAAAATGTAGACTTAAAATTTTATAGAGGCATAATTGATTCTCTATTATATTTAACTGCTAGTAGACCAGATATTATGTTTAGTGTATGTCTTTGTGCTCGCTTTCAATTAAATCCAAAAGAATCACACTTGAATGCAGTAAAAAAATTCTTAGATATTTAAATGGTACACAAACTCTAGGACTATGATATTCTAAGGACTCATCAATTGACTTAATAGGATATTCAGATGCTGATTTTTTTGGATATAGATTAGATAGAAAAAATACTAGTGGAACTTGCCAATTCCTTGGAGTTAACTTAATCTCTTAGTTTAGCAAGAAGCAAAACTCGATAGCACTGTCTACAGCCGAGGCCGAATACATTGCAGCCGAAAGTTGTTGTGCTTAGATCTTATGAATTATGCAATAACTTGAGGGCTTTGGCATCAAACTCAATAAAACTTTCATAAGATGTGATAACACTAGTGCTATTAATCTAACTAAAAATCTAATTCAGCACTCTAAATCAAAATATATTGAAATTAGACATCATTTCATAAGAGAACATGTCCAAAATAATAATATAATTCTTGATTATGTATGTACTGAAAAATAATTGGCTGACATCTTTACTAAGGCCTTAAGTGAAGATAGATTTTGTAAAATTAGAAGATAACTAGAAATTCTTGATCCAACAGCTTAAGTATCTCTCTAATTCCAAGTTCTTAATGCCAAAAATTCATTGAACCAAATTTGTTAAGCTCAATTCTCATCTCTTCTTTTCTCTTAAAAGCTCAAAACTATACTTCACATGATCAATCTCTAGGTAGACACTTTTTTCTCAAAGTTTCAAATTTTTTTAAATTTTTTCATCATTCTTATGAATTTTTCTATGTCATGAGTCGACCCTAGGATCGACCCTAGGATAAACTTGTAATTCTGTCAAAATCCTTCGGGCGATCTCTTTTTATTGAAAAATTTTTTTTTGAGCTGACACGGCCCTTCTTCTTCTTCCTCCCACCGAGCCAAAAGCTCTCCCTCTCTTTTCTCTCAAACCAAAGATTTCTCTCAAATCTTTCTTCCCATCGATTTTCACCCTTCAAATCGTCCGTTTAGGAACCAACTTTCTCTCCTCTTTCTTCCTCATTTGGGCGGTTCGAGCTTGCCCTAGATTCTACCTCTCTTCTCCAAATCAGTGCTTCACCTCTCCAAAATCTTGCCTTTTTTACTAGAATCCTTTTCTCTCTACCTCATTTAGTCTTCTAAACTCCTTGCAAGTCCTTCTTATCCAAATGGCTCCCAAAATGAAGCTCCCACAGAGAAGAAAATCTGTTCGCGGGTTGGAAGAGACTGAGTGCAGAAAAAGAATGGTAGTCGAGCCCTCTCCTGCTTCAATCCCAGCTCCAGGTCCTACTTCTGCTTCTACACAGTCCCTAATCAGTCCAAGCCAGGTACCTCTCTCTGATCAAAAAATGGAACCCAAGAAGAATATAGATTTCAAATTTTTTGAAAAAGAAGGGTTCTCTATTGGATCGAAGATTAAAAATTAAGGATGGAAGTTTTATTGTTTATTAAAAAAAAATACTTATGTTGATTTGATCAGGAAATTTTACTTAAATTTGAGTTATTGCAATAGTAAAGTCTATAGTAAAAGGTGTTGATATTATTCTTGATCTAATGCATTTGGGACAAATCCTACACTTGCCTTGTGAAGGCTATACTAATATGGAGCTCCCAATTAAAGAAGAAGGAATTAATGTTATCTTAGAGAGAACTTTTATTAAAAATTTAAATAAATTAGAAGCAAAAATTTTTTCTATTGAGATGAGGCAGTTATCACATAGTAACCAAACTATTTGTCCCTAGGAGTGGCAGACATGACCTTTTATCTGGAAGAGATATTTGCATCATGTACCATATGATCACCCAGACCCCCTTGAACCTTTCACTTTGATGTTTGAGGCCATGAGAGTGACCCTGAATAGGTCTAAGACTCACTTGCCTCATGGTATGGCACTCATCCTTGTCTTTAGGAGGTTCGGAGTCAGTTTTGAGGGGGAGGCAGTTACTAGATTGTCTCATTCTGACACCATCAACTGCCACACACTGCACCGCATGGGTTTTTCAAAGACTGATGGCGATTGATCAAAGGGTGTCGAGGAAAGAGCAGAGGAACCAGCTGAGGAGAGAGCAGAGGAGAAGAGACCATCTTCACCTCCTCGTGATCATAGAGTATCTCCTAATATTTAGTTTGTGTTTGATCACAAGACTGGTCCCTCAGAGTCTGTGAGGAGGCATGCTTCAGTTTTACAGTCAGAGAGCAGGGTACATCCTTCAGAGTTCAGACTTGCAGATGATCAGATTGAGCTAATGTCCCAGCGTATTGCCTTCATTTTATCTCAGCAGTTTGCCACCTCAGTCTTTGCTCAAAGGTCGACATCTCAGGATGACTCAGACCAGACTTTGATCCCTGATATCTCTACTATTTTTCAGATGCTCACAACTCAGTCCGTATGACTTGAGGAGCTTGAGGGATGTGTTCTGAGATTGACGGACAGACTTCTAAATTTGCAGAGGTAAGTTTTAGCCTTAGCCCATCTCCAATCGCAAGAGAACATCATGGAGGTCTCAGACCTATCTGCAGAGACGGCTAGACTTCGAAGAGTTTTAGAAAGTAGATTTGACTTTTTGAGGAGAGAGATCAGGGGCTCCAGTGAGACTATCTCTACTCAGATTGGTGCTTTGATGCAGTCCATGTTGAGAGCTTTGGAACAATTGGACACCATCAGACTTTCTCTTCTAGCACAGTCCATAGCATCCCAGGTTCCAAGATCCTCTCGTCCCTTTACTCGTGCTGGTACTTCTACCCGTGGCCGAGGCAGACGTGGTCGAGGTCGTGCCCGTAGATTTGATCCTACATCTTCTCATCATATCTCTGACTCTTCAGATTCTGATCTCTCTAGTCATGATATCTATTAGATCTAGAATAGTTAATCTTTTTTTTATTTTTATCTAGGATCTATCTTATGGCCTTTGTATTTTGTTGGCTGATTGACTCTTAGATAGTTGTTATCTATGATTTTTGTATGATCTATGTATTTTGACTTAATATATTCAGTCATATTTTGATATATACATTTTTTTGCTTTAAATTTCAATGAATGTCTTTGGATTAATGTTTATGAATGGGATCAATTAAAATATTTTAATTATAAGATGTGAAAAATGACTCATATATGTGTGATAAAAATCATGAATAGCAATATCTTCTAAATGAGCAAATTGATATATTTTTTATAATTGCTATAGTGAGAGAGAGTAGAGAAATAAACAATGAAAAAAAAGGAGTAGAGAAATAAATAATGAAAGAGGGGAGTAAAGAAATAAAATATGGTATCAAAAAGGAAGAGTAGAGAAAATATATCTTTTATGTTATCTTTTTTTTTCTCTCTCTTCAAGATTCCTTAAGATCTTAATTGATGCTGTCAAAAAGGAGGAGTAGAGAATCAAAAATCGAGATCGAGCAATAAGCAATAAAGAAATAGAATCGAGAGCAATAAGCAAAATTGTCAAAGCAAATAAGCAAAATTATTAAAGCAAATGTGTCAACGAACCAAAATTATCAATAATTTTCAAAGTAAATGATTTAATAAGTGAATTTTAAATTGATCTTCAAACTATTCATAATTCATTTCATTCAAATAACTGGCTATGATATTTAAGTGATGCATCTTCATAAATTTAAAATTCATGTTCAATGCTTTGTATATGTTATACTCTACTTTTGCTCAAGTATTTTATCATCATCAAAAAGAGAAAGATTGTTGCTCTTTGAATTGATTTTGATGATTATAAAATATTTGAGAGGGTTACTAATGATTTTAGTTTGAAAAAAGATTTATTATTTTTCAGAGATAAAATCATAATTTTATCAAATCCTAATTCAAAAGCCTTAAGAGCAAGAACAGAAGATTTATGATCTATTGGAGAAAATTTTATAATTTTTGGATATATATTTTAAAAAAAAATAATATTTATAAAATTGAGTCGACCCCATGAGTCGACTCATATCAAATGGGGCTGAACGGCATGCTATTTTTTGGCTGGCACACCCAATTGAGTGGACCCCATGAGTCGACCCTATGAGTCGACCTCTGTTGCTGTGTACGCCAAAATTACAAAACAATCATTTTCTATTCTGTGCCACAGAAGTCGACCTCATGAGTCGACTCATGTGTATGAGTCGACCCTACGAGTCGACCCCTGCGATGAAAAAACTCCATAACGGCTAGTTTTTCAACTTGTTTTGGCATATCTAATGCTCATTTAATGATCTCCAATAACTCTAAAACTATCCAGATCACTCTCCACCATCATTTGAAGCTATAAAAGGTACTTAAAGGAGAGAATAAAGAAGGTTTTTCAAGCATTCATTTCAGTCTGAAGTAAAGAGCCTTCTTAAAGTTAAAGAAGCTTTTATTTCAAGTTCACCAACCCCATAAAAGCTCATTCAAGTCTTCAACAACCTTAAGGAGAATCAGAAAAGTATTTTCATTATTGTGTAAAGTATATTTAAAGCTTTATTTGCTCATTAAAGGAGCTACATTTATATTTTTATGTGATTAACTGTTATACTCTATTTTTGAGTTGATCTTTAGTTTTGGAAGGGTTCCAAAATGTGGAAAGGTTGATCCAAATCTTGAATCAGATCGTATTGGATTGGTTTGTATCCAAAAAATAAGTGTTCTAGCTTGAGATAGCTAGAGTCGGAGGTACCAATATTGTATTCTTGTTGAATACGGTTTAGTGGAGTTGAATTTTCAAGTAGGAGCTTGGAGAGTGGATGTAGGTGCAAGGTTGGCACCGAACCACTATAAATCTTGGTTGTTTGTTGTGTGCTTACTTATTCTCTATCTTATTTTCTTTTTCTTCTTGCACTCTTACATCTAATATCTTCACTTTACTTAAATCACTCACTTCAACTAACTTACCTTTTATTACTTAATCCTCGTGGTTCTAGATTAATTTTAAATTTTTAAAAATTTAATTTATCCCCCCTCTTAGGTTGGATAGCTGGGCAACAAGTGGTATCAGAGCTCGATGCTCTAGTCCTATTTTAATTTAACCATCAAAGAACTAAAAATCTATGGCAACTCAAGTTGGTGCTTCAATAGCCGAGGGACAGTCCACAAACCAACCTTCACTTTTCAATGGGTCAAATTATACCTATTGAAAAGCTCGAATGAAAATCTTTATTCAAGCACTTGACTATGATATATAGATTATCATAGTAAATAGACCACACACACCGACTAAAATAATTGATGGTGTAGAATCAACCAAATCCGAAAAAGAATGGGATGAGATTGACAAGAAAATTACTCAACTTAATGCAAAAGTCATGAATGTTCTATATTATGCTCTAGATGCTAATGAATTCAATCATATTTTAACATGCATGTCAGCTAAGAAAATATGAGATAGATTAGAAGTAACTCATGAAGGAGCTAATCAAGTAAAGAAATCAAAAATTAACATGCTTGTGCATAAATATGAACTCTTTAAAATGGAGCATGATGAATCAATAACAGAAATATTTACTCATTTTACTGATATTATTAATGGTCTAAAAGTCTTGGTAAATCTTATTCTAATAGTGATCTCGTGAGAAAAATTTTTAGGTCTTTACCAAAGACTTGAGAGGCCAAAGTGATCGAAATTCAAGAAGTCAAAGATCTGAATATCTAACCCTTGGAGGAGCTTCTAGGATCGCTAATGACACATGAGCTAAGCATGAAACAACATCAAGAAGAAGATGTCAAAAAGAAGAGGACAATCATCTTCAAATCCACTACTCAACTTGATGACGAATCTGATGATACGAAAAATGAAGAGCAGGATGAAGAAATGGCCCTCATTACTAGAAAGTTTAAGAAGTTTTTGAAGAAAAGAAGATAAGAAATGAGGAAGAGGCCACCTACAAAAGAGAACATAGCAAAGAGAAGGATAAGGAGCAACCCCTTATTTGTTATGAATGTAAGAAGCCGGGACACTTTAAGTCTGAATGTCCATAATTTAAGAAGGGTCCCAAGAAGTACAAAAAAAAGGCTATGATGGCTACATGGAGCGGAAGTAATGAGTCAAGCTTCGAAGAAGAAGATTCAAATGAACAAGTCAACTTGTGCCTTATGGCACATGAAAATGAGGTAAACACTGAAACTCCTAATGACTTTACCTTTGAAGAACTTCATGAAGTGTTTTATGATCTAATTGATGAACTAAAGAAGCTAGAGGTAAAGAACAAAGAATTAAAATCAAAGAATCAATCTTTACTAAAAGAAAATGAGATTATTTCAAATGAAAAATCAATCTTGTCTCAAAAAATCTGAACTTAAAAAATAAGATTGTCAAGTTAAAACCAATGGTTGAAAAGTTCACTTTAAGTTCAAATAAACTTCAAATGATACTTAACCATCAAAAGGCCATTTATAATAAAGTCGGTCTTGGATATAACCTTTTAAAAAAATAAAAATTGCTAAAAAATATCTTCGTAAACTCATCATACAATAAGTTTTCAAATATTACTTTCTTTAAATGTAGTAAATAGGATACAAATCTTATATATATTTTTCTAACAAATCTGAAAATTCTAATATGAAGAAAATATGGGTTCCAAAGAAACCATTGTGACTAACTAAAGAGGACCCAAGAAAACTTGGGTACCTAAAGTCAAAACTTGATTTTTGTATGTAGGTGTGTCTTGTATCCCAAGGAATAAATCGAAAATAGTATCTTGATAGTGGATGCTCAAGACACATGACTGGTGATGAATCCCAATTCATCACACTTGATGCTAAAGATGGAGGGATGGTCACCTTTGGAGACAATGGCAAAGGAAAGATCATCGGTATAGGTAACATTGATATCACTCCCTCCAAATACATTGAAAATATTTTGTTAGTAGATGGTTTGAAACATAATCTATTAAGCATCAGTCAATTTTCTGATAAAGGATATAAAGTCATTTTTGAATCTTCATTTTACATCGTAACTAGTCCTATTGATGAAGGCATTAAATTTGTTAGGCATAGACATGGTAATATTTATATAGTAGATTTCAATGATTTTTTCAAAATAAATATGCAATGCCTAGTAGCCTTGAATGCTAAGATTAATGAGACTAGTTGGCTTTGGCATCGTAGGCTTGCACATATTAGCATGTATTCACTTTCAAAACTTATTAAAAAGGAATTGGTTATCGGCTTACCCAAATTGAATTTTAAAAAGGATAGAATTTGTAATGCATACCAACTAGATAAACAAATAAGAGTCTCATTCAAATCTAAAAATATTGTTTCAAATTTAGGCCATTAGAACTATTGCACATGAATTTATTTGGACCCACTAAAACTACTAGTATAGGTAGAAAATGATATGACTTTATGATTATTGATAATTTCTCTCATTTTACATGGATCTTCTTTTTGGCACATAAGGATGAAACTTTTCATGTGTTCTCAAAATTTATCGAAAAGTCACTAATGAAAAAGTTTTTCAATTCAAATATTCGAAGTGATCATGGAACCGAATTTAAAAATTAAGATTTTGAAAAAATTATGATGAAAAAGGTATTGACCATAACTTTTCAGCACCTAGGACATTCCAACAAAATGGGATAGTAGAAAAAAAAATAGAACTTTCAAAAAATGGTCCGTACCATGCTATGTGAAAGCAACCTCCCAAGATATTTTTGGGTGGAAGTAATTAACATGGCATGTTACATATTAAACCATACTTTAATTAAACCAATTTTAAAGAAAACTCCCTATGAGCTTTGGAAATGGAGAAAATCAAACATTGTATATTTTTATGTTTTGGTTGTTGATGTTTTATTTTGAATAATGGTAAAGAAAAGCTAGAAAAATTTGATGCAAAATCTGATGAAGCTATTTTTCTTGGTTACTCCTCTTCTAGCAAGCTTTTGAGTTTTTAACAAAAGAACTTTAGTAGTAGAGGAGTCAATACATATTATTTTTGATGAAACTAACGATCTTCCTTTAAGAAAGAATGAAGGTATTGATGATGCAGATCTTCTTATAGAAGGAATGAAGGAGATCATCCTAAAAGACTCAATAATTCAAAATGAA
>NC_026002.2:62079750-62157036 GCF_000442705.2 Elaeis guineensis | reverse complement strand
TGATTATAAAATATTTGAGAGGGTTACTAATGATTTTAGTTTGAAAAAAGATTATTATTTTCAGAGATAAAATCATAATTTTATCAATCCTAATTCAAAGCCTTAAGAGCAAGACAGAAGATTTATGATCTATTGGAGAAAATTTTATAATTTTTGGATATATATTTTAAAAAAAATAATATTTATAAAATTGAGTCGACCCCATGAGTCGACTCATATCAAATGGGGCTGAACGGCATGCTATTTTTTGGCTGGCACACCCAATTGAGTGGACCCCATGAGTCGACCCTATGAGTCGACCTCTGTGCTGTGTACGCCAAAATTACAAAACAATCATTTTCTATTCTGTGCCACAGAAGTCGACCTCATGAGTCGACTCATGTGTATGAGTCGACCCTACGAGTCGACCCCTGCGATGAAAAACTCCATAACGGCTAGTTTTTCAACTTGTTTTGGCATATCTAATGCTCATTTAATGATCTCCAATAACTCTAAAACTATCCAGATCACTCTCACCATCATTTGAAGCTATAAAAGGTACTTAAAGGAGAGAATAAAGAAGGTTTTTCAAGCATTCATTTCAGTCTGAAGTAAAGAGCCTTCTTAAAGTTAAAGAAGCTTTTATTTCAAGTTCACCAACCCCATAAAAGCTCATTCAAGTCTTCAACAACCTTAAGGAGAATCAGAAAAGTATTTTCATTATTGTGTAAAGTATATTTAAAGCTTTATTTGCTCATTAAAGGAGCTACATTTATATTTTTATGTGATTAACTGTTATACTCTATTTTTGAGTTGATCTTTAGTTTTGGAAGGGTTCCAAAATGTGGAAAGGTTGATCCAAATCTTGAATCAGATCGTATTGGATTGGTTTGTATCCAAAAAATAAGTGTTCTAGCTTGAGATAGCTAGAGTCGGAGGTACCAATATTGTATTCTTGTTGAATACGGTTTAGTGGAGTTGAATTTTCAAGTAGGAGCTTGGAGAGTGGATGTAGGTGCAAGGTTGGCACCGAACCACTATAAATCTTGGTTGTTTGTTGTGTGCTTACTTATTCTCTATCTTATTTTCTTTTTCTTCTTGCACTCTTACATCTAATATCTTCACTTTACTTAAATCACTCACTTCAACTAACTTACCTTTTATTACTTAATCCTCGTGGTTCTAGATTAATTTTAAATTTTTAAAAATTTAATTTATCCCCCCTCTTAGGTTGGATAGCTGGGCAACAAGTGGTATCAGAGCTCGATGCTCTAGTCCTATTTTAATTTAACCATCAAAGAACTAAAAATCTATGGCAACTCAAGTTGGTGCTTCAATAGCCGAGGGACAGTCCACAAACCAACCTTCACTTTTCAATGGGTCAAATTATACCTATTGAAAAGCTCGAATGAAAATCTTTATTCAAGCACTTGACTATGATATATAGATTATCATAGTAAATAGACCACACACACCGACTAAAATAATTGATGGTGTAGAATCAACCAAATCCGAAAAAGAATGGGATGAGATTGACAAGAAAATTACTCAACTTAATGCAAAAGTCATGAATGTTCTATATTATGCTCTAGATGCTAATGAATTCAATCATATTTTAACATGCATGTCAGCTAAGAAAATATGAGATAGATTAGAAGTAACTCATGAAGGAGCTAATCAAGTAAAGAAATCAAAAATTAACATGCTTGTGCATAAATATGAACTCTTTAAAATGGAGCATGATGAATCAATAACAGAAATATTTACTCATTTTACTGATATTATTAATGGTCTAAAAAGTCTTGGTAAATCTTATTCTAATAGTGATCTCGTGAGAAAAATTTTTAGGTCTTTACCAAAGACTTGAGAGGCCAAAGTGATCGAAATTCAAGAAGTCAAAGATCTGAATATCTAACCCTTGGAGGAGCTTCTAGGATCGCTAATGACACATGAGCTAAGCATGAAACAACATCAAGAAGAAGATGTCAAAAAGAAGAGGACAATCATCTTCAAATCCACTACTCAACTTGATGACGAATCTGATGATACGAAAAATGAAGAGCAGGATGAAGAAATGGCCCTCATTACTAGAAAGTTTAAGAAGTTTTTGAAGAAAAGAAGATAAGAAATGAGGAAGAGGCCACCTACAAAAAGAGAACATAGCAAAGAGAAGGATAAGGAGCAACCCCTTATTTGTTATGAATGTAAGAAGCCGGGACACTTTAAGTCTGAATGTCCATAATTTAAGAAGGGTCCCAAGAAGTACAAAAAAAAGGCTATGATGGCTACATGGAGCGGAAGTAATGAGTCAAGCTTCGAAGAAGAAGATTCAAATGAACAAGTCAACTTGTGCCTTATGGCACATGAAAATGAGGTAAACACTGAAACTCCTAATGACTTTACCTTTGAAGAACTTCATGAAGTGTTTTATGATCTAATTGATGAACTAAAGAAGCTAGAGGTAAAGAACAAAGAATTAAAATCAAAGAATCAATCTTTACTAAAAGAAAATGAGATTATTTCAAATGAAAAATCAATCTTGTCTCAAAAAAATCTGAACTTAAAAAATAAGATTGTCAAGTTAAAACCAATGGTTGAAAAGTTCACTTTAAGTTCAAATAAACTTCAAATGATACTTAACCATCAAAAGGCCATTTATAATAAAGTCGGTCTTGGATATAACCTTTTAAAAAATAAAAATTGCTAAAAAATATCTTCGTAAACTCATCATACAATAAGTTTTCAAATATTACTTTCTTTAAATGTAGTAAAATAGGATACAAATCTTATATATATTTTTCTAACAAATCTGAAAATTCTAATATGAAGAAAATATGGGTTCCAAAAGAAACCATTGTGACTAACTAAAGAGGACCCAAGAAAACTTGGGTACCTAAAGTCAAAACTTGATTTTTGTATGTAGGTGTGTCTTGTATCCCAAGGAATAAATCGAAAATAGTATCTTGATAGTGGATGCTCAAGACACATGACTGGTGATGAATCCCAATTCATCACACTTGATGCTAAAGATGGAGGGATGGTCACCTTTGGAGACAATGGCAAAGGAAAGATCATCGGTATAGGTAACATTGATATCACTCCCTCCAAATACATTGAAAATATTTTGTTAGTAGATGGTTTGAAACATAATCTATTAAGCATCAGTCAATTTTCTGATAAAGGATATAAAGTCATTTTTGAATCTTCATTTTACATCGTAACTAGTCCTATTGATGAAGGCATTAAATTTGTTAGGCATAGACATGGTAATATTTATATAGTAGATTTCAATGATTTTTTCAAAATAAATATGCAATGCCTAGTAGCCTTGAATGCTAAGATTAATGAGACTAGTTGGCTTTGGCATCGTAGGCTTGCACATATTAGCATGTATTCACTTTCAAAACTTATTAAAAAGGAATTGGTTATCGGCTTACCCAAATTGAATTTTAAAAAGGATAGAATTTGTAATGCATACCAACTAGATAAACAAATAAGAGTCTCATTCAAATCTAAAAATATTGTTTCAAATTTTAGGCCATTAGAACTATTGCACATGAATTTATTTGGACCCACTAAAACTACTAGTATAGGTAGAAAATGATATGACTTTATGATTATTGATAATTTCTCTCATTTTACATGGATCTTCTTTTTGGCACATAAGGATGAAACTTTTCATGTGTTCTCAAAATTTATCGAAAAGTCACTAATGAAAAAAGTTTTTCAATTCAAAATATTCGAAGTGATCATGGAACCGAATTTAAAAATTAAGATTTTGAAAAAAATTATGATGAAAAAGGTATTGACCATAACTTTTCAGCACCTAGGACATTCCAACAAAATGGGATAGTAGAAAAAAAAAATAGAACTTTCAAAAAAATGGTCCGTACCATGCTATGTGAAAGCAACCTCCCAAGATATTTTTGGGTGGAAGTAATTAACATGGCATGTTACATATTAAACCATACTTTAATTAAACCAATTTTAAAGAAAACTCCCTATGAGCTTTGGAAATGGAGAAAATCAAACATTGTATATTTTTATGTTTTTGGTTGTTGATGTTTTATTTTGAATAATGGTAAAGAAAAGCTAGAAAAATTTGATGCAAAATCTGATGAAGCTATTTTTCTTGGTTACTCCTCTTCTAGCAAAGCTTTTTGAGTTTTTAACAAAAGAACTTTAGTAGTAGAGGAGTCAATACATATTATTTTTGATGAAACTAACGATCTTCCTTTAAGAAAGAATGAAGGTATTGATGATGCAGATCTTCTTATAGAAGGAATGAAGGAGATCATCCTAAAAGACTCAATAATTCAAAATGAAGAAGAACATGAAAACAAATAAGAGGATGAAGGTGAAGAACAACAAGAACAACCTTAAAGCTCAAATGATTTACTTAAAGAATAGAGGTAAGATCACAATCACCCCAAAAAATTGATCATTGGTGATCCTACACATGGAGTAAGGACTTGTTCCTCTCTTAGAGATGCATACAATCATTTTGTATTTGTTTCTCATTTTGAACCTAAAACCATAGATGAAGCTGAAAAAGATTATAATTGGATAAATGCAATGCAAGAAGAACTTAATCAATTCGAAAGAAATAATGTATGGACTTTAGTATCAAAATCTAAAAATTATCCAGTAATTGGTACAAAATGGATATATAGAAATAAACTGAATGAACATAGAAATGTAATTAAGAATAAAGTAAGATTGGTTACAAAGGGTTATAATTAAGATGAGAAAATTGATTTTGATGAGACCTTTGCACCTATTGCTAGATTAGAAGTAATTAGACTTTTACTTGCATATGCTTACTTTATGAATTTTAAGTTATTCCAAATGGATGTCAAAAGTGCTTTTCTAAATGAATATATTGCTGAAGAAGTTTATGTAGAATAACCTTTCGATTTTGAAAATCATGCTTTTCCTAATCATGTTTTTAAATTAAACAAAGCATTATATAGTTTGAAACAAGTACCTAGGGCTTGGTATGAAAGGCTAAGTAAATTTTTGCTTAATAATAATTTTTCAAGAAAAAATATAGACACAACCTTTTTCATTAAAAGAAATCAAGATGATATCTTAGTTATACAAATATACATTGATGACATTATTTTTGGGTCTTCTAATGAAACTCTTTGTCAAAATTTTGCTAAGCTCATGCAGGGGGAGTTTGAGATGAGCATGATGGGAGAGCTTACATTCTTCCTCGAACTCCAAATCAAACAAACAAAAGAAGGAATCTCCATTACTCAAAGCAAATATACAAGAGAACTACTCAAAAGATTTGGAATGGAGGGTTCCAAAGCAATTGGTACACCCATGAGCCTATCATGTAAGCTTGACAAGGATGAAGGAGGTAAAAATATAGACTTAAAATTTTATAGAGGTATGATTGGTTCTCTATTGTATTTAACTGCTAGTAGACCAGATATTATGTTTAGTATATGTCTTTGTGCTTGCTTTCAATCGAATCCAAAAGAATCACACTTGAATACAGTTAAAAGAATCCTTAGATATTTAAATGGTACACAAACTCTAGGACTATGGTATTCTAAGGACTCATCAATTGACTTAATAGGATATTCAGATGTCGATTTTGCTGGATGTAGATTAGATAGAAAAAGTACTAGTGAAACTTACCAATTTTTTGGAGTTAACTTAATCTCTTGGTTTAGCAAGAAGCAAAATTCGATGGTACTGTCTATGGTCGAGGCCGAATACATTGCAGCCGAAAGTGTTGTGCTCAAATCTTATGGATTAAGCAACAATTTGAGGACTTTGGCATCAAACTCAATAAAACTCTCATAAGATATGATAACACTAGTGCTATCAATCTAACTAAAAATCTAATTCAGCACTCTAGATCAAAATATATTGAAATTAGACATCATTTTATAAGAGAACATGTTCAAAATAATAATATAATTCTTGATTATGTATGTACTAAGAAATAATTGACTGATATTTTTATCAAGACCTTAAGTGAAGATAGATTTTGTAAAATTAGAAGAGAACTAGAAATTCTTGATCCATCAGCTTAAGTATCTCTCTAATTCTAAGTTCTTAATGCCAAAAGTTCATTGAACCAAATTTGTTGAGCTCAATTCTCATCTCTTCTTTTCTCTTAAAAGCTCAAAACTATACTTCACATGATCAATCTCTAGGTAGATATTTTTTTCTCAAAATTTTAGATTTTTTTAAATTTTTTTATCATTCTTATGAATTTTTTTGTACTATGAGTCTATCCCAGGGTCGACCCTAGGGTAAACTTATAATTCTGTCAAAATCCTTTGGGCTCTCTCTTTTTATTGGAAAATTTTTTTTGAGCCGACTCAGTCCTTCTTCTTCTTCCTCCCACTGGACCAAAAGCTCTTCCTCTCTTCTCCCTCAAACCGAAGATTTCTCTCAAATCTCTCTTCCCATCGATTTTCACCCTTCAAATCGTCCGTTTAGGAACCAACTTTCTCTCCTCTTTCTTTCTCATTTGGGCAATTCGGGCTTGCCCTAGATTCTACCTCTCTTCTCCAAATCGGCACTTCACCTCTCCAAAATCTTGGCTTTTTCACTAGAATTTTTTTTTCTCTACATTATTTAGTCTCCTAAACTCCTTGCAAGTCCTTTTTGTCCAAATGGCTCTCAAAATGAAGCTCCCACATAGAAGAAAATCTATTCACGGGTTGAAAAAGACTGAGCGTAGAAAAAGAATGGCAGTCAAGCCCTCTCCTGCTCCAATCCCAGCTCCAGATTCTGCTTCAGCTTCTACACAGTCCCTAATCAGCCCAAGCAAGGTACCCCTCTCTGATCGAAAAGTGGAATCTGAAAAAAATATAGATTTTAAGTTTTTTGAAAAAGAAGGGTTCTCCATTGGAACAAAGATTAAAAATTAAGGATGAAAGTTTTACTGTCTATTGAAAGAAAATACTTATGTTGATCTAGTCAGACAATTTTATTTGAATTTAAGTTACTTCAATGGAATAGTAAAGTCTACTATGAAAGGTGTCGATATTATTCTTGATTCTTTGTATTTGGGATAAATTCTGCACTTGCCTTGTGAAGGCTATACTAATATGGAGCTCCCAATTAAAGAAGAAAAAATTAATGTTATCTTAGGAAGAACTTTTATCAAAAATTTAAATAAATTAGAAGCCAAGATACTTTCAGTGGAAATGAGGCTTTTGCATCACATGGTGACCAAGCTCTTTGTCCCTAGGAGTGGCAGGCATGACCTCTTATCCAGTAGGGATATTTGTATCATGTATCATGTGATCACTGAGACCCCTTTGAAACTTCTTGTTCTGATGATTAAGGCCATGAGGGAGACCCTGAACAGGTTTAAGGCTCACTTGCCTTATGGTATGGCACTCACCCTGATCTTTAGGAGGTTCAAAGTCAGTTTTGAGGGGGAGGCAATTGCCAGATTATCTCATTTCGACACCATCAACCGTCACACACTACACCGCATGGGTTTTTCAAAGACTGATGGCGTTTGGTCAAAGGGTGTTGAAGAGAGTACTAAGGAGAGAGCAGAGGAGGAGAGACCATCTTCACCTCCTCGTGATCACAGAGCATCTCCTGATATTCAGTTCATATCTGATCATAAGGCTGGTCCTTCAGAGTCTATGAGGAGGCATGTTTCTGTATCACAGTCTGGGAGCAGAGTAGATCATTCAGAGATCAAATTGGTAGACGATCAGATTGAGATGATATCCCAGCGTGTTGCCTTCATTTTATCTCAGCAGTTTGCCACCTCAGATTTTACTCAAGGGATGACTTCTTAGGCTGTTTCAGATCAGACCATGATCCCTCATATCTCTACTATTTTTTAGATGCTCACAGCTCAGTCTGTATGACTTGAGGAGCTTGAGGGATGTGTTCTGAGATTGATGGACAGAATTCTAGATTTGCAGAGGCAGGTATTAGCATTAGCCCATCTCCAGCCGCATGAGGACATCACGGAGGTCTCAGACCTATCTACAGAGGTGGCTAGACTTCGAGGAGTTTTAGAGAGTGGATTTGACTTTTTGAAGAGAGAGATCAGGGGCTCCAGTGAGACTGCCTCTACTCAGTTTAGTATCTTGATGCAGTCTGTGTCGAGACCCTTGGATCTTTTGGACACCATCAGACTTTCTCTTCTAGTACAGTCCATAGCTTCCCAAGCTCCAGGATGCTCTCGCCCCTCTACTCGTGTCGGTACTTCTACCCATGGCCGAGGCAGACGTGGTCGAGGTCGTATCCGTAGATTTCATCCTACATCTCCTCATCATATCTCTGACTCTTCAAATTCTGATCTCTCTATCCATGATATCTATTAGATCTAGAATAGTTAATCTTTTTTTTTTTTTGTCTAAGATCTATCTTATGGCCTTTGTATTTTATTGACCGATTGATTCTTGGATAGTTGTTATCCATGATTTTTGTATGATCTATGCATTTTGACTTAATGTATTCAGTCACATTTTGATATATACAATTTTTTATGCTTTAAATTTCAATGAATATCTTTAGATTAATGTTTATGAATGGAATCAATTAAAATATTTTCATTATAAGATATGAAAAATGACTCATATATGTGTGATGAAATATCATGAATAGCAATATCTTCTAAATGAGCAAATTGATATGTCTTTTAATTGCTATAGTGAGGGGGAGTAGAGAAATAAATAATGAAAGAAGGAGAGTAAAGAAATAAAATATGGTATCAAAAAGGGAGAGTAGAGAAAATATGTCCTTTATGTTATCTTTTTTTTCTCTCTTCAAAATCTCTTAAGATCATAATCGATGCTGTCAAAAAGGGAGAGTAGAGAATCAAAAATCAAGATCGAGTAATAAGCAATAGAGAAATAGAATCGAGTGCAATAATCAAAATTGTCAAAGTAAATGAGCAAAATTGTCAAAGCAAATATATCAAAGAACCAAAATTGTCAGCAATTTTCAAAGCAAATGATCTAATAAGTAAATTTTAAATTGATCTTTAAACTACTAATGATGTATTTCATTCAAATAACTGACTATGATGTTTAAGTGATGCATCTTCATAAATTTAAAATTCATGTTCAATGCTTTATATATGTTATACTCTGTTTTTGCTCAAGTATTTTGTCATCATCAAAAAGGGAGAGATTGTTGCTCTTTGAATTGATTTTGATGATTACAAAGTATTTGAGGGGGTTACTAATGATTTTGACTTAAAAAAAAAATTATTATTTTTCAGAGGTAAAATCGTAATTTTAGCAAGTCCTAACTCGAAAGCCTCAAGAGCAAGAACAGAAGATTTATGATTTTTTGAAGGTAATCTCAATATTTTTGGATGTGTATTTTGAAAAAAAATAATGTTTATAAAATTGAATCAACCCCATGAGTCGACTCATGTCAAATGGGGTTGAACGGTCGCTATTTTTTGGCTGGCACACCCAATTGAGTCGACCCTATGAGTCGATCCCTGTGCATGAGTCGACTCTATGAGTCGACCTCTGTTGCTGTACACATCAAAATTACAGAACAATCATTTTCTATTCTGTGCCACAGAAATCGATCCCATGAGTCGACTCATGTGTATGAGTCGACCCTATGAGTCGACCCCTACGACGGAAAAACTCCATAACGGTTAGTTTTTCAGCTCTTTTTGACATATTTAATGCTCATTTAATGATCTCCAACGGTTCTAAAACTATTCAGATCACTCTCTACCATCATTTGAAGCTATAAAAGGCATTTAAAGGAGGGAATAAAGAAGATTTTTCAAGCATTCATTTCAGCCCTAAGCAAAGAGCCTTCTTGAAGTTAAAGAAGCTTTCATTTCAAGTTCACCAACCCCTCAAGAGCTCATTCAAGTCTTCAACAACTTTGAGGAGAATCAGAAAAGCTTCTTCATTATTGTGTAAAGTGTATTTAAAGCTTTATTTGCTCATTAAAGGAGCTACATATATATTTTCGTGTGACTAACTGTTATACTCTGTTTTTGAGTTGATTTTTAGTTTTGGAAGGATTTCAAAACGTGAAAAGGTTGATCCAAACTTTGAATCAGATTATATTAAGTTGGCTTGTATCTGAGAAATAAGTGTTCTAGCTTGGGATAGCTAGAGTCGGAGGTACCGACGTTGGATTCTTGTTGAATACGGTTTAGTGGAGTTGAATTTCCAAGTAAGAGCTTGGAGAGTGGATGTAGGTGCAAGATTGACACCGAACCACTATAAATCTTGATTGTTTGTGGTGTGCTTACTTGTTCTCTATCTTATTTTTTTTTCCTTCTTACTCTCTTGCATCTAATATCTTTACTTTGCTTAAATCACTCACTTCTACTAACTTGTCCTTTATTACTTAATCCTTGTGGTTCTAGATTAATTTTAAATTTTTAAAAATCTAATTCTTCTCCCCCTCTCTCTTGGATTGCATAGCTGGGCAATAATGTCTTTGGATTAATGTTTATGAATGGGATCAATTAAAATATTTTAATTATAAGATATAAAAAATGACTCATATATGTGTGATGAAATATCATGAATAGCAATATCTTCTAAATGAGCAAATTGATATATCTTTTATAATTGCTATAGTGAGGAGGAGTAGAGAAATAAATAATGAAAGAGGAGGAGTAGAGAAATAAACAATGAAAGAGGGGGAGTAAAGAAATAAAATATAGTATCAAAAAGGGGGAGTAGAGAAAATATGTCCTTTATGTTATCCTTTTTTTTTCTTCTCTCTTCAAAATTTCATAAGATCTTAATTGATACTGTCAAAAAAGAGTAGAGAATCAAAAATCAAGATCGAGCAATAAGCAATAAAAAAATAGAATCGAGAGCAATAAGCAAAATTGTCAAAGCAAATGAGCAAAATTGTCCAAGCAAATGTGTCAAAGAACTAAAATTATCAGTAATTTTCAAAGCAAATGATCTAATAAGTAAATTTTAAATTGATCTTCAAACTACTCATGATGTATTTTATTTAAATAACTGGCTATGATGTTTAAGTGATGCATCTTCATAAATTTGAAATTTATGTTCAATATTTTATATATGTTATACTCTACTTTTGCTCAAGTGTTTTGTCATCATCAAAAAGGGAAAGATTGTTGCTCCTTGAATTGATTTTGATGATTACAAAGCATTTGAGGAGATTACTAATGATTTTGACTTAGAAAAAGATTTATTATTTTTCAGAGATAAAATCATAATTTTATCAAATCTTAATTTGAAAGCCTCAAAAGCGAGAACAAAAGATTTATGATCTATTGGAGAAAATTTCATAATTTTTGGATGTATATTTTGAAAGAAAATAATATTTATAAAATTGAGTCAACTCCATGAGTCGACTCATATCAAATGGGACTGAATGGCACGTTATTTTTTGGCTGGCACACCCAATTGAGTCGATCCCTATGCATGACTCGATCCGATGAGTAGACTTCTATTGCTGTGCACACCAAAATTACAGAACAATTATTTTCTATTCTGTGCCACAGTAGTCGACCCTATGAGTCGACTCATGTATATGAGTTGACCCTATGAGTCGACCCCTGTGACGAAAAAATTTCATAACGACTAGTTTTTTAGCTCATTTTGACGTATTTAATGCTCATTTAATAATCTCCAATGGCTCTAAAACTATCCAGATCACTCTCCACCATCATTTGAAGCTATAAAAGGCATTTAAAGGAGAGAATAAAGAAGATTTTTCAAGCATTCATTTCAGCCCTAAGCAAAGAGCCTTCTTGAAGTTAAAGAAGCTTTCATTTCAAGTTCATCAACCCCTTAGGAGTTCATTCAAGTCTTCAACAATCTTGAGAAGAATCAGAAAAGCTTCTTCATTATTGTATAAAGTGTATTTAAAGCTTTATTTGCTCATTAAAGGAGCTACATTTGTATTTCCGTATGATTAACTGTTATACTCTATTTTTAAGTTGATCTTTAGTTTTGGAAGGGTTTCAAAATATGAAAAGATTGATTCGAACCTTGAATCGGATTATATTGGGTTGGCTTGTACTCGAGAAACAAGTGTTCTAGCTTGGGATAGCTAGAGTCAGAGGTACCGACATTGTATTCTTGTTAAATTCGGTTTAGTTGATTTGAATTCCCAAGTAGGAGCTTGGGGAGTGGATATAGGTGCAAGGTTGGCACCAAACCACTATAAATCTTGATTGTTTGTGGTGTACTTATTTGTTCTCTATCTTATTTTCTTTTTTTTCTTGCACTCTTGCATCTAATATCTTCACTTTGCTTAAATCACTCACTTCAACTAACTTGTCTTTTATTACTTAATCCTTGTGGTTCTTGATTAATTTTAAATTTTTAAAAATTCAATTCATCCCCCCTCTTGGGTTGCATAGTTGGGCAACAAGATTGTATCTACTTTTGTATGTAGACGACATGTTGATAGTATGCAAGAGTAGAAGTGTAGTAGGATTTGAAGGCAGCCTTATCTTAGGAGTTTAAGATGAAAGATTTAGATCATGCTGCAAAGATCTTAGGCATGAAAATCCTTAAGGACAGAATCAAGAGAATGCTGCATTTGTCTCAGGTGACTACATTCCAAAGATTTTGGAGAGATTCAATGTGCAGGATGTGAAACTGGCAGCAGTGTCGTTAGCCGATCATATTAGCCTTTTGAAGTCAATGTCACCCTAGACTGAGGTGGAGGCTAAGGAGATGGAAGGATACCATATTCCTCTAGAGTAGAAAGCCTTATGTATGCGATGGTGTATTGTAGACTAGATCTTGCCCATGCAATTAGCCAAGTCAGCAGGTTCAAGGCATACCTGGGCAAGGAGCACTAGCGAGCACTGAATGGCATCTTTAGATATTTGATGGGCACAATTGGAGTCGGCATCTGCTATGGATAGTAAGATGGTACTAAGAGAAGCTCTAACATGTCCAAGGAGGCTCGGGATCAGGTGGTTGGGTTTGTGGATGTGGATTTTGGAGGAGATGTGGAAACCAGACGGTCTACCACATATTTTGTGTTTAGCCTGAATGGAGGTCCAGTTTTTTGGAGATCTTGCTTGTAACCCATAACAGTCTTATCCACTATTGAAGTAGAGTATATTGGCATTACGAAAGCAGCCAAGGAAGTATTGTGGCTAAAAGGATTGGCATTGGAGATGAGGCTTGCACAGCAGGCCATTAGGGTGCACTGCAACAGCCAAAGTGCACTATTCTTGGTCTAGAATGCTGTGTATCATGCTCGGACTAAGCATATCGATATCAGATATCACCGAATCAAAGAGCTTGTGGAAGAGGATGAGGTGGAGCTGGTCAAAGTTCACACCAAAAAGAATCAAGCTGATGCATTGACAAAGACTCTTTCTAGGGATAATTTTCACAAATGTATGGTATTGATGGGTCTGATGGACAGATCAGACTCTGCAGAGACTATGGAGCACCAAGATGAAGATTGTAGGCTCAAATGCAGTGCTCTCGAACCTTTGGTGGCCAAGGATAAGGCCATGGTTTAGACTCCATGGAGCTATCATGGAGGTTCTAGGGCTAGTTTAGGTCCTAGGGTGAAGGTATGCAGCCTTCATGGATCGAAGCCCGAGATTCAAGGATTTTTTATGGGCGAACTTATTTTTGGGCTAGATTTGAGTCCAAAGTGTGAGAACACATGAGACCATGGGTGTACATGAGGCTTGGATGTATGTTTTCATGTATTGAGTTAGCATGGGAGTTGTTTGGTTTGGGCTTGGAATCATGTGTCTAGACTAGACCATGAAAGCCTTTGTATTTTGTATTGATTCTTCGAGTTTCAATGAGATAGATCAATTTTTTTTCTCCCAAACCCTAACCTCTCTCTCTCTTCTCCCTCTCCCTCTAGTTCACTCTGCCCAAGGAATGAAAATGCACTCAGAAGCAGCGCCCCCACCCATATCTTCTTTCCTCACGCGCATAGCCCTCCTTGTTTTAACGCTAGAGAGTCCCAATCTCCAGGGACTCTCTCTCTCCCACATTTCTTTCTTATGGCCGGCCCTAGCATATGTGAAAGAGTAGTTCTAGGTTGTTCTCAGGCTAAAAGAACTCCATAAAAACCTCTTTGTGTTGTGCGCAATCCAGTCTTGAAGACAAGGTGCACAAATCTAGGGTTGCTTATGGAGGTGCTAGGGTTTCAAGATATTGGATGATACTGGCCATTCAAAAGCCAAATCCTCACTGATCCTTAGTGGTTCTAGTAGTCCTCGATCTAAGGAAGGTACTCCAATAGAGATATGATAGATGAATGTGAAAACTACTTTTCTGAATGGATATCTTGAGGAAGATATCTATATAGAATAGCCTTTGAGTTTAACTTCTGGTGATGGAGATCACAAAGTCTGCAAGCTACAAAAGTTTATTTATGGACTTAAGCAAATATCTCAGAGTTAGAACACTCATTTCAATGATGTGATCAGATCATTTGATTTCATCAAGAATAAAGAGGATCCATATGTGTTCAAAAAGGTTAGTGGGAGTGCTGTCACTTTTCTCGTATTGTATGTGAATGATATACTCCTGATTGAGAATGATGTTTTCATACTGACATCAGTCAAGTTATGGTTATCTAAAAAATTTTTTATAAAGGATCTTAGAGAAGCATCCTTTATATTGGGGATAAAGGTCCATAGAGATAGATCTAAGAAGATGCTAGGACTTTCACAAAGGATGTATATAGAGGAGATACTGAAGAGGTTCGGTATGAAAAACTCCTAGAGGAGACTTATGCCCTTTAGGTATAAAATTCATCTCCGTAAAAAAATATACCCCAACATATCTGAAGAGATAGAGCACATGAGCAAGATCCCTTATGCTTCCATCATAGAGAGCTTTATGTATGCCATGCTATGTACACAATCTGATATAGCCCATGCTGTGAGTGTCACGAGTAGATATCAGTCGAATCTAGGTGAGAAGCACTGAACATCTGTGAAGTATATCTTTAAGTCTTGAGAAGAACTAAGGACATGTTCCTGATCTTTGGAGATGAAGAATTAAAGGTGTAGAGATATACTGATTCAGACTTTATGTCTGATATTGATGATCGAAAGTCGACATCAGACAGTATATTTTTATGCAACAATAGTACTATGAGCTAAAAAAATTTTAAGTAGCCTGTCATAGCGGACTCCACCATAGAAGCAGAGTACATCGTCCCATTAGAAGCTGCGAAGGAGGCATTCTGTTTCAAGAAGTTTATTGTGAAATTGAGTGTAATGCCATCAGATGTTATTCCCTTCTACTGTGATAATAATTGTGGTATAGCATTTGCTAAGAAGCTGAGGTCTTATCAGAAGTCCAAGCACATTGAACGATAATTTCACTTGATCCACGATTATCAGAGAGTAGACACCACAGACAATGTGGTTGACCCACTGACGAAGCATCTAAGCCAACAAAAGATCGAAGTCCATCTGGAGAAGATAGGACTTAGATTTGTGTCCAATTGACTTTAGTACAAATAGGAGATTATTAGATGTATGTCTTAAAAGCCAATTGGGCTGACACATGTAATCTTTTTAAGGACATAGTTTGTAATCTTGACTTGTTAATGAAATAAAATTTAGATTATTTATCCATTCATATTATATAATGTGTCTATGAATCGTTCAATAAATTAACAAGATGATGACACATATTCTCAAAAGTTAAAAATTTGAGATATGTATCATTAGTGGTTAATTCATAAACTACTCCGACCATAGGATCATCATAAAAATGATGATCAATCTAAATAAGTTGGTGCATGGATTGCTTTCTTATAGATAGATGAGTCTTGAATCTATGGTGTGGGGATATTGAGTGAGAGTACAGAACTTGTTAAAGAACAAGAGTGCTGAGTGTGACCAACATGAGTAGTTCTTAGATATCTATCTTTTCATCATGACATACTCGATGCTGTAGTAGTGTAAATAGTTCTTTGATCTATGATGCTTCGATTATTCGTAATGGAGTACTGTAGTTTAACTACATCATAACTCAATCTCTTAGTCATATAGAGTCTTGAGGTATATTTGACTGTAGTAGGTTCATTATAGGAATAGAGTGTGCACCTATATGGGATCTATCGACCTTAATAGTTAAGGAAGAAGTCCTATGAGGATCATAAAACTGAGTTTGAAAGTCCATGGCCATGACAAGTGTGAATAATAGAAAAAAAAATTCATAAAGATTCACTAAGAACTCATATTGATTGAATCTTAAATATGACAAGATCAAGTTGATGACTATCCATGATCTTAGTCTTGTCAGGACTCATGATAAAAGAATCGGACCACATGGCAACTGCATCTAGAGGTTCATCTACTCAATTCTACTAGGTTACCACTATATACTACTAGATGTCACTGATGGATCGTAGGATCAATTGAGAATTATTTTGATGATCAATTATTCTCAAATTGGATGAAATAAAAAGGATTCCAATCTATTGAAATAAGTTTCAATGATATTATTGATGGAGATCACAATATATCCTATTATCAGATAGAATTAAACCTGTGGGATCACACAATAAGAGATTTGATTTAAGATCATACAATTGGGATCATATGATTCTAATTGGATTTGGATTTGAAAAATCCTATTGGGTTTAGAAAAATCATACTAGTACATCATAAACCCAAAATCTTCTTTAGACTTAAATCCCTATGAGATGGGGATTAGATCAAGTCAATTGCAAGCACTATAGGGAGCCAAAAGTTGATTTTCTTTTATTAATTAAGTTGGAAGAGATTGGGCTTGAGTCTAATTAGATTGGATCCCTGGGGTACCAACTATTGGTGCCCCCTTATCCTTGTGCAATAAGAAATTGAAAGAGAATGATGGGGCACATGCTCCAACAAGGTTTGACATCAAAGAGAGTAAGTGGAGGTGCCTAAGAAGTTCTAATTAAAGTTGGTTTTGGGTTCCTTATGAGATAAGGATCAGATTTGATCAAATTTTTAAATCAAGTATGACTCTTTTTGGCTTATAAAAGAGACTTGAGATGTGATCTCTAAAGACATAAGAAAGCAACCAAAAATCCTAACCTTCCTAGCTCTCCATGCCCCTCTCTCCCTCTCTTCCTCATGCCTCCATGCCCAAGAGTTTGGGCATCTTTGGTTTCCATGCCCAAAAGTTGGTCGTCTTCTTCCTTCTATGCACCAAGTTTCGAGGTCCTGATTTGAGTGAAGGAGTTCTCTCATCTTCTTCATTCTTTCTCAAGATTGCTTGCTGGTTTTTTAGTGAAGAAACAAGAGATGAGCTTTTCTAAATCTATCATATGGATATCTGTAGAGATCGGATGCTTGTATGGCTCAAAAAAAATTGAGAAGATATATACGATCATCAATTACGGTGAATAACTATCCACACAAAGATGGAGATGAGATCTTCATATTTTTGCTTTAATATAATTTTATTTGTTACATATAGATCTTAAGAACATGATAAGGATGATCTTATAAGATGAGATCTAGAAGATACATGTTAGATTAAATTATTTCAGCTATCTGTATAAATTTTTTGTTGTTCTAGCATGCATCCTACCCTAGATTTTTCTTCAAAAACGATCGAAAAAGATGATCAATCTTCTCTCCCCTCCTTCAATCTACCAATATATGATTCTTGGTCATGCTATTTGTTATTGCTCTTCTAATCTCTTCTCCCTAACTTGTTAAGTACTCTCCTCTAAATCCAAGAGAACCCTCTCTTTTTCTAGTGTTGCTTCAACAAGTACTAGTTTTGAGGTCGTAATATAGTTTGGAGAAACTTGTTTCACCTCTATCCTATTGGAAATATTATCATATTTAATGTTATAATTTTATCTTTAATATTTAATTAATAGCTTTCTACACACATAATAAATTAATTAATTAATTAAAATTTTATATTATCCAATTCGAGACATGCTTTGGAAGATGCTTCTTTTAGAGTAGAATTTGTCATGATCAAGTGCAAATAGTTGATAATGATCAATTCTCAAGATACAATGAATTGCTTCGTATTCTCTTTAAAGTATATTCAAATAAAAAAGAATCAAAGTCAAATCCAACTAGCCAAATTCAAATGCGTTAAAAATTATCAAATTTGATCGGAACAATTTCTCTCAATTTTTTTTTATGGAGACACAATCCTCATCTCAAATGCTTAATGGGTGCACTTGAGTTTATTCAACTAATACTCTTAATTTTCTCTCGAATGGAAGGGAATGTTGTTCTAATAGATGAAAAGTACCATTCTTAAAAGATATGTATAATTGGATGCTTAGATATTTTTTTATTGAATACATTTCTCCATACAATCCATAAAAATAGCATCTTTTGAATCTTGAAAATATTATTTATGATTTTAAAATTTCTTACAAAATACTTAGCATCAAAATAATAAAATCTTAAAATTTTAAATTAAATATTTTATTAATAAATCAACGTATCCTATACCAAATTTTTTTTTTTTTTTTTTTTTTTTGTCATGGTAGGTATTTCCAAGTTGGTGCTTTAATGTACCATGCACATATGCACCGGTAAAAAATTTTTCTTTTTCTCCCAAGTACAGGTGCATGTAAATATACGCATATAGAAATAGAACATCTCTGGCCAAAAAAAAAAAAAAAAAAAGGCTAATGTTAGTAGCAGCACTGACAGCAGGCGTACGGTGATAATCGTAGGTGATATGACCTTTCCCCATCATATTTTAAATCATCTCATTCCCCTCTCTCCTCCACCCCCACCCCCCACCACCGCGCCCCCGCCCCCCCCCCCCCGCCTTGTACCTCGAGCACGTTCTTTGTTTACAACTGCAATAACTAACGATAAGAAAAGATATTTCATACCGCGGAATGATGGTTGACCGTTTCTTTTTCAAACGACCATGTTCTTCCACGATGGATGATAATCTCACTCGGCCTAACTCGAGTCATCCCACGGCATTAATCCAGGCAACTCAGATGGATTATAATCTCGCTCAGCCTACCTCGAGTCATACCACGGCATTAATCCAGACAACACAGATTATATGCTGAATTTTTTATCAAATAACAAGCAAAACTGTAGAGATGACAATTGGATCGGATCGAATCATATACAGATCAGATCAATACAGATCGGATCATAAAATTATCAATTCAAATTCGATCTATTTATTAAATCGATCAAAAATTAAAATCTAAACCCAATCTGTTTATTAAACATATAATTTGATCTGATCCATTTAATTTATTTATTAAATAGATCAAATTAGGTTAAACGGATTAAATAAGTTAAACAAATTAAATAGGTTGAACAAATCGCATTAAATGGATCAGAAACAGGTTAAATAGGTTTTAAACAAGTTAAACAGATCTTAAATGGGTTAAACAGATTAAACATGTCGGATTGAATAGATCAGAAATAGATTAAATATGTTTTAAACAGATTAAACAGGTTAAAAAGATTATCTGACTCAATTCAACTTGAATATTAAATGGATTAAACAGATCAGATACCTAAAATCCAAATCCGATCTAAATATTAAATGAGTTAAATGGATTGACCTATTCATGATCTAAATCTGTTTAGCTTAAATTTAAATATGTTTATGGCAGGTCGAATACGGATCTGATTGGCAGATTGGATCATATTTTATCGATCCTATAAAACTGACAATCACAAATTTAGAATATTGTAGCTCCCATATCATCTATACATATTTAGCATTTGGCATGTTCAATGCATGCAAATAGCAATATAGATGATTATGATCTCAAGAGCATCCTCGTGGATCTAACATTTATTGGAACTTTTTGGCATTTTTTCTATTGACTTGAGCTCTTTAAGACTATTTTGGTTGCTGGGGTATGCAAATGATGGGTGAGCTAGCTAGCAGTTTGATCAGGCAAATAAGAGATTAAAATGATGGGTTAAATTTAATTGATCAATGAGGTAAGAAGCAGTCTGACATGGTTAACTAGCCAGAGGGTGAAATAAAAGAAACTGCTGGGGCAATCTTTTTTCTCTCTCTCTCTCTATATATGTGATAGCCCAAAACTAAAAAAAAAAAAAAAAAAAAAAAAAAAAAAAAAACAGAGAAACTGGGAAGAAGACTCCCGGTAGGAGTCTTCTTCTCCGGTGATTCCCGGGCAAAATAGGACTCCTAGGACCCCTCGGAGTCCTAGGGTGATCTATAAGAAGACCCCTTTTCCTTGAGACCGATCATCGGCCTCTTCTTCCTCTCCTTCCCTCCGATTTTCCCGAAATTAAGCCGCGGACACCGGTTGATTTCTCGCCGTGATTGCCGCCGACGAGGTCTCCGGAGGCTGAGGTAAGTCTTCCTCTTCCTCCCCTCTTTCTTCTCCTTCCTCCCATGCTCCTGTGCGCGGCTGCCGGCGACGAGAGTCGCTGATTTTTCCGTCGGGAAAGCGACCCTGTTTTTGGGTTTCTTCTCCTTGAATTTCCGGCGCCGGCGATCGGAATTGATCGCCGGCCATGTCTCCTCCGTGACCGGGGGAGTGACCCCCGTCGGCCGCCGGCCTCCGCCGCGGCGGCCGTGGCCCGAACGGCCGGTCAAGGCCGAGGGGACGCCGGTCCCCTGTTCCGGTGCGGGAAGAACCGAGAAGAAGAAGAAAAAGAAAAAGAAAAGAAAAGAAAAAGAAAAGAAAAAAAAAAAGAAAAAAGAAAAGAAAAGAAAAAGAAAAGAAAAGAAGAAAAAGAAGAAAAAGGAAAGAAAAAGAAGAAAAAGAAAAAGAAGAAAAAGAAAAAAAAAAGAAGGAAAAGAAAAGAAAAGAAAATAATAATAATAATAATATTAATAAAAATAAATAAATAAATATATATGTATATTTATATATATATATATATAAGTAAGTAAATAAATAAATAAATAAATAAATTGAAATTGATGAGAGAGAGAGAGCTTCTCACTCTTCTCTCTCTTCTCTCAGTCTGAACCCTGACTTTTCTCTCTCTGGAATTGGACTTTCTCTCTCTAGAATTTTCTCTCTCTAGGATATTTCTCTCTCTTGATGGATTCTTCTCTCTCTAAAGTTATTCCTCTAGGATTAGCATAGTAGGAGGTCTCATCTAATGATTTTGATCGAGTTTAGGAAAGAGTCGATTCTAAGTGAGGTTTTGAGTTGGGATTTGTTTAGATTTAATTTTGAATTAAAATTAATGTAAAAATATAATTTTGAATAATAGGCACGGAAGAATCTCCTAGAAGTTAGTCGATCCATTCATTCAGTGCTCCGTGAAAGGTAAGTAATGAATCATCTTTCCAAGATATTCCATATTTATTCTGAAAATAAATAATTATTCTCTGAAATTATGCATGATTTATGAAATTATGTTTTGAAAGAAAAGTGCTTTTGAAATGTTATGGTATATCGATTTATGCACATGTTTAGTGAAAGATTATGATATATATTGTGGTACTAAGTGTTTTGATATAGATCGGATTTATGCTCTCAGCCTAACTATGTTTCAGTGGGCCCCGCCAATGGGGATTATACGTTGGTACTTTGTGGACCCTGCCAGTGGGGGTTGTGCGCTGGTATTTGTGGACCCTGCCAGTGGGGGTTGTGCGCTGGTATTTCTGGACCCTGCCAGTGGGGGTTGTGCGCTGGTATTATGTGGACCCCGCCAATGGGGGTTAAACGTTGGTCATAGTCAAGGCTGTTGAGTTTCGAGTGTTTTGAATCGAATCGAAAATATTATATGTGAATATTTGAAATTATTGGATTTGCATTAAATCAATATGAAATATATTTTTATGTTTCATTGCAGCTTTATTCTTAAAAATTTTATAATATCTGAAATATCTGGTTGAGATATTTGTTACTTACTGGGCTGTCTAGCTCATTACCTTTCTTTCTATTTTTCAGATTCAGATAATTAATTTCGAACGTGGGAAGAAATATTGGGACAGAGCTTTTAGAGGCGAGATTTAGCATTGTCAACACTTCAATTGAATTTAGATTTATTGTTTTAGAAAAAATTTTATTGGATGTAAGACATTTGATTTAATTACTTGAATTACAGTTGAATAATAATTATTTGAATTTTTTCTGCTGTGATGCATTATATCGTGATGAGATGCCTTGCATGCTTATGGAGAGAGTTCTTCATGAGTATGCGGCGGTTGCCGCGACCCTCGATCCACGAATCTCGGGTCGGGGGCGTGACAATTAATATGGTATCAGAGCATAAGTGGATAAATTATGACACATAGAATTTAACATATATGAGTGTAGGTGGGTAGACATTAGGAATATTGGGACGTTAGAGTATGAGAATCATAATAAACCCATCCTAACAAATAGATAAATGAATCTAATAAGGTTTTACTACTACAAGGTTATCATGCCTCCCCGTAGAATGACAAGAACTACTCAAGGAATTGCAAGAGAGACATCACAACCATGGGATGGTAGCACTCCCCATCTGACCAGTGGCACCCCTCAGGAGGAGGGAGTTGTAGATCCTAATGGGAGTACTTCGAGAGCACGTCAAGAACCAGATATGGCTCAGTTAATGCAGACCCTAATCAGGATGGTACAAGCGCAACAACAAATGCAGCAGCAAATGTTTGAACAACAACAGATACAACGAGATACACAACAACATCAGCATCCACCACCACAACATGGAGAGCAACCAGTACAACGGAACAGCATTTCAGAATTTAAAAAGCTTGCTCCTCCAGCTTTCAAGGGGACTACTGAACCTTTGGAGGCTGACAACTGGATAATGGAGATGGAGAAGGCTTTCGCTGTCCAAGAGTGTCTTGATGAAGAAAAGATTCGATATGCAGCTTATTTACTACAAGGAGAAGCATACAACTGGTGTCAGCGACTACAGCGCAAGCATGAACAAGATGGCGAAATACTTACCTGGGAAAGATTTCGGATTGCATTCTATGATCAGTATTTTCCTCGGAGTATAAGGATCCAGAAAGAGCAAGAGTTTATTTATTTGAAGCAAAAGGGTATGAGTGTGACCGAATATGAAGCAAAATTTACAGAGTTAGCAAAATTTGCTCCGAGATTAGTGGATGGTGAGCAAGAACGTGTTCACAAGTTTGAGATGGGACTAAGAACTGAGATTCGAAAACAAGTGGTTCCTTATGAATTGACAACTTATGCAGATGTGGTAAACAAAGCACTGATAATTGAAAGGGAAGTCAATGAAGAACGCATGGAAAGGGAAAGAAGGCAAAGAAAGAGAGCACAATCAAATGATACACAAGGGCAGAATAATAAAAACATCAAAAGATCAGCTAAGGGAACAGTAGACAATAAGACTCAACAGATTGATGGTGAGCCATGCTCCAGATGTGGCAAAAATCATGCAGATAAGGATTGCTATTGGAATACCGGTGCTTGTTTCAAATGTGGACAGAAGGATCATAAAATTGCTAGCTGCCCGCTAAATACTGAAAATCAAGCTGGCAAAAGAACTCATGAAGGACAACATAAGGGTGGCGGACCGATTTCTAAAACCCAGAGAAGAGTTTATGCACTTACTCAGCAGAATCCACAGGCTTCCAATACAATGGTGACAGGTATGAAAAATTTCGAGGACGAAATTTCTTTTTAGGGGTGAAGAATGTGATAGCCCAAAACTAAAAAAAAAAAAAAAAAAAAAAAAAAAAAAAAAAAAAAAAAACAGAGAAACTGGGAAGAAGACTCCCGGTAGGAGTCTTCTTCTCCGGTGATTCCCGGGCAAAATAGGACTCCTAGGACCCCTCGGAGTCCTAGGGTGATCTATAAGAAGACCCCTTTTCCTTGAGACCGATCATCGGCCTCTTCTTCCTCTCCTTCCCTCCGATTTTCCCGAAATTAAGCCGCGGACACCGGTTGATTTCTCGCCGTGATTGCCGCCGACGAGGTCTCCGGAGGCTGAGGTAAGTCTTCCTCTTCCTCCCCTCTTTCTTCTCCTTCCTCCCATGCTCCTGTGCGCGGCTGCCGGCGACGAGAGTCGCTGATTTTTCCGTCGGGAAAGCGACCCTGTTTTTGGGTTTCTTCTCCTTGAATTTCCGGCGCCGGCGATCGGAATTGATCGCCGGCCATGTCTCCTCCGTGACCGGGGGAGTGACCCCCGTCGGCCGCCGGCCTCCGCCGCGGCGGCCGTGGCCCGAACGGCCGGTCAAGGCCGAGGGGACGCCGGTCCCCTGTTCCGGTGCGGGAAGAACCGAGAAGAAGAAGAAAAAGAAAAGAAAAGAAAAGAAAAAGAAAAGAAAAAAAAAAAGAAAAAAGAAAAGAAAAGAAAAAGAAAAGAAAAGAAGAAAAAGAAGAAAAAGGAAAGAAAAAGAAGAAAAAGAAAAAGAAGAAAAAGAAAAAAAAAAGAAGGAAAAGAAAAGAAAAGAAAATAATAATAATAATAATATTAATAAAAATAAATAAATAAATATATATGTATATTTATATATATATATATATAAGTAAGTAAATAAATAAATAAATAAATAAATTGAAATTGATGAGAGAGAGAGAGCTTCTCACTCTTCTCTCTCTTCTCTCAGTCTGAACCCTGACTTTTCTCTCTCTGGAATTGGACTTTCTCTCTCTAGAATTTTCTCTCTCTAGGATATTTCTCTCTCTTGATGGATTCTTCTCTCTCTAAAGTTATTCCTCTAGGATTAGCATAGTAGGAGGTCTCATCTAATGATTTTGATCGAGTTTAGGAAAGAGTCGATTCTAAGTGAGGTTTTGAGTTGGGATTTGTTTAGATTTAATTTTGAATTAAAATTAATGTAAAAATATAATTTTGAATAATAGGCACGGAAGAATCTCCTAGAAGTTAGTCGATCCATTCATTCAGTGCTCCGTGAAAGGTAAGTAATGAATCATCTTTCCAAGATATTCCATATTTATTCTGAAAATAAATAATTATTCTCTGAAATTATGCATGATTTATGAAATTATGTTTTGAAAGAAAAGTGCTTTTGAAATGTTATGGTATATCGATTTATGCACATGTTTAGTGAAAGATTATGATATATATTGTGGTACTAAGTGTTTTGATATAGATCGGATTTATGCTCTCAGCCTAACTATGTTTCAGTGGGCCCCGCCAATGGGGATTATACGTTGGTACTTTGTGGACCCTGCCAGTGGGGGTTGTGCGCTGGTATTTGTGGACCCTGCCAGTGGGGGTTGTGCGCTGGTATTTCTGGACCCTGCCAGTGGGGGTTGTGCGCTGGTATTATGTGGACCCCGCTAATGGGGGTTAAACGTTGGTCATAGTCAAGGCTGTTGAGTTTCGAGTGTTTTGAATCGAATCGAAAATATTATATGTGAATATTTGAAATTATTGGATTTGCATTAAATCAATATGAAATATATTTTTATGTTTCATTGCAGCTTTATTCTTAAAAATTTTATAATATCTGAAATATCTGGTTGAGATATTTGTTACTTACTGGGCTGTCTAGCTCATTACCTTTCTTTCTATTTTTCAGATTCAGATAATTAATTTCGAACGTGGGAAGAAATATTGGGACAGAGCTTTTAGAGGCGAGATTTAGCATTGTCAACACTTCAATTGAATTTAGATTTATTGTTTTAGAAAAAATTTTATTGGATGTAAGACATTTGATTTAATTACTTGAATTACAGTTGAATAATAATTATTTGAATTTTTTCTGCTGTGATGCATTGATATCGTGATGAGATGCCTTGCATGCTTATGGAGAGAGTTCTTCATGAGTATGCGGCGGTTGCCGCGACCCTCGATCCACGAATCTCGGGTCGGGGGCGTGACAATATATATATATAATTTGCCATAAGGTCTCAGAGGGTAGTTGGGATTCGGAACGTCAAAAAAATCTATAAAAAAATTTATGCCCATCGAGGACGTTTCAGTAGAAAAAATTTTGATATTTAAGTTGTCTGAAATTTTAAAAATAATAAAAAAAAAGAGAAATTATGAGAGAGCAAAATATTTTTTCTTCTAATTCTTTTTCGAGTTCAACTGTGTTTATCTTGAGATCTCTTTTGTATTTTTTTATTCAAAAATTGAGTTCATAGATTGTTAATCAAAATTTATAAATTTATCAAATTTAATTTTTTAAATTATTGAATCATGATCTGATCATTTATTTTAAAAAAATTTATCTATTAATTATATAATTAAAATTATTAATCATAGATATTCGTTACGAGCTTCATCTGAATACCCAACAAAACCGTCTGTTTTAAATGGATATGAGATTTAGATCTTAAACCTGTACCTAAAGTGATGTCGTCAAGTCACTCTGATTACTCGCCGTATAAGCATTTGATGGTCACCTCTGCAGCAATATATATATATATATATATATATATATATATATATATATATATATATATATCGTGAATGCAACGGGAAGGGGAGGGGAGGTTGGCAAAACGTGGAATGGCGGGCCCACTCTACCAAAGGTTATGATGGTATGGCAAATTCACTGTTTTATGTTGACCAAAACTAAAGGGCTGGGTCCCACGGAATTCCACCCTGACCTACCTCCCCAGAGTCATCCGGACCACTCTACGTTCGTATTTATTTTCCTCGAAAAGAAGAGCCTTGTTCCATTTCTCTAGAAGCTGGTGGCAGGAGCAGGGGACATGGAGCTAATGAGTTACAGTAGAGGAACTACGTACAAGCGCAAGGCAACATACTGCTCCACCGTCCCCATTTAGATATCTACAGTTGAGCACGAACGTCTTCCCCGTGGCACTGGAATTTAGGAAACAAAAAGGCATCTCGCATGGGACTACAACTAAGCTCTCTCCTGTAGCCTTGTTATGTTATTATAGTACTGTTTCAACAAAGAGGAGCGTGGTTTTCAACAAAAAAAATAAAACAAAATAAAAAAAACAAAAACAAAAACAAAAAATGGAGCGTGGTTGCGTGCCACAGCAGCTCAAATAATTTCCTCAAGTCGTTTGGAAATACTTATTAGTTTTTAATTATAAACCTTTACTTCCAGGACATGGTTCTTTCGATTTAAATAGGTTGAGATTGATCTTTCCTTTTTTTTCCCTTTTTTTTTCTTTTCTTTTCTTTTTGATTGAGATTGCTAAATGACATAGATTTTTTTTTCTTCGATTGAGATGGCTAAATGGCGTAGACAGTTTTGCACTCTTCACTAACTTTATTGCATATATAGATTTACACTCATTTGCAACCCAAGGTTAGCTGCATGATTTTGTTTCACAGCAAACCAGATTACCATTACGGACCCATCTCAATATTCAATAATCAATACCCTCCTTCAGGTGTGACTAAATTGTTTATAGTTCACAGTGATTTTTGTTTAAAGCATCTTGTTTTTAGAATCTTTATATATATAAGATTTGTCACACCCCCAACCCGAGATTTGAATCGAGGGTCATGGCAATCACCGCATACTCATAGAAAACTTTTCCCATAAGCATGCAAGGCATCTCATCATGATATCTTACACATAAAGTTAAATCATTTTTAAAATTATTAACAAATCAAACCTCAGTTCAAATAACAAATCAAAACTCAGTATCCAAAAAAAAAAACAATTGTCTAACAAAGTCAACACTAAAAAAATAAAAGTCTTGAATCAATTCTGAGAAAGTCCTAAATCAATGAGCTAACTCCATCTCTAATCGCTCTCCCAACCGAAATCCCGCATCACGCTAATTTTCTGGATCTGTAAGAAAAACATAAAAACTCATCATGAGCTAAACAGCCCAGTAAGCAGTGTATACCTTTAACTGAATAAATCAGGCAAATAATACTATACATATCGATTTACTGATAATAACAAAATCAATATGTAATTTCATGAAATCATAATCATACTATCAATCATATATAAAATTCAATTCATCATAATTTCAAATTATGCTTATCATCTTAAATTTATCATTTTCTTAAGTTCTTCTTACCAACCATGACTATGACCACATTATCCCTATGGTAGGATCATAATACCGCGTATCTGCATGCGGTGGGCTGTGAATCATCTGGCAGCCAAGTCCTTTGGAACCGCTGGTCTCCCTGGCGGTTTGTCGCTGGTCTCTCTGGCGACATGTCGCTGGTCTTGCTGGCGACATAAACCCTCAGGACAATCAATTACCAACGTATATGCCCCCATTGGTGGGGTCCTTTACACAGTCAGGTTGTCAATTTCATATTGTCTTTCAATTCATATATTATTTTTAAAAATAATATAAATAAATGATATTCGAGTCAAATCAATCATATCATTCTTTGTGATCATACATCATCATAATAATTGTTCAACAATAAATTTCAATTATATATAGTTTCTACAATTAACTTCAATCATAAACAATTTCAATAATTATTTTCAATAAATATTTTCAATCACAAGCATGCATAAATTTATTTAATTCAGAATTTATAATTTACCAGATAAATTCAGTAAAAGTAAATACTACTTACCTCAAAAAAAATTCAAACTAGAAATTCTAAAAATCTTGAAAATTCTTCTCTGAACCTGATAAGTCAAATATCATATTTTTAATCAAAATTTCATCGAATTAAAAATAATTAAAATTTGTTAAAATTTAATGTCTCCACATGGATCAACTTGATGACAGCATCCAGGATTTTTGGACTGATCCATGGAAACCCTCCTTATATTTTTTTTAATTATTATTATTTTATTATTATTATTTATTTATTTAATTATTATTATTATTTTTTTAATTCCATAAATCTTAAAAATCTAAGAGAGAGAGAGAGAGAGAAAGTTTCTCTCTCCCTTTTTTTTCTTTTCTTTTCTTTTCTCTTTTTTCTTCTTTTTCTTTTCTTTTCTTTTTTCTTTTTTCTTCTTTTTCTTCTTTTTCTCTCGGGCTCCTTCATGGTCGAGACAGGGGACCGGCGGGTCCCCTCCTTTGTCGGACCATTCAGGCCGCGGCCACCACGATGGAGGCTGATGGTAGAGGGGGGCCACTCCTCCGGTTACGGAGAGGCATGGCTGGCGGTCGATTGCGATCGCCGGTGCCAGAAAATCCAAGGGAAAAGAGGCCAAAACAGGGGTCTCTTTTCTGACCAAGAATCAGCGACACCCGTCGCTGGCAGTCGCGCACAAAGGCACGAGAAGAAGGGAAAAGAAAAGAGGAAGAGAAGGAGAACTCACTTCGGCCTCCGGTGACCCCACCGACGAGCAATCACGGCGAGAACAAGATAAGTGTCCGCGGCTTCAATCGGGAAATCAGGGAGAAAGAGAGGGGTAGCGGTCCGGTGATCGACTTCTAAGGAGGGGGAGGGTCTTTTTATAGAGAGCCCTAGGACTCCGAGAGGTCCGAGGACTCTCGATTCTGAGTTTTGATCGGACTCCTACCGGGAGTCTTCTTCCCGGTTCTCCTGTTCTCCCTTTGTTTTTTTTTTTTTTGGCTTGGGCTTGGGTCTTGACAGTATGGGCTTTGGGCTATAACATTCTTCACCCCTAAAAAAAAATTTTATCTTTGAAATTTTTCATACTTGTAGTCTCGAAGAGCTGGGGATATTTTTGCTTCATTTCTTCCTCTAGTTCCCAAGTAGCTTCTCTTTCCGAATGTCGACTCCACTATACCTTGACATAAGAAATGTTACGACATCTCAGTACTTATTCTTTACGGTCCACGATCCGTATCGGATATTCTTCATATGATAGATCTTTTCTGGCTTGCACTGGTTCAAGTTCCACGATGTGACTTGGGTCTGGTAAATATTTTTTTAACATAGAAACATGAAAAATATTATGTACTCCTGTAAGTGAAGGTGGTAAGGCAAGTCTATAAGCCACCTCACCAATTCTTTCCAAAATCTCAAATGGACCCACATATCTGGGATTCAATTTGTCACGAATGCCAAATCTTGAGATTCCTTTTGAAGGAGATACTTTGAGAAATACATGGTCACCAACTTGAAATTCTAATTTTCGTCTCCTATTATCTGCATAACTTTTCTGTCTGCTTTGTGTTGTCCGAAGTCATTATTTAATTACTTGAATCTTCTCGACTGCTTATTGAACAAGTTCGGGATCCAATTTTCTTCGCTCACCAACATCATCCCAGTGAATCGGTGATCGACATCTTCTACCATATAATGCTTCATAAGGTGCCATACCAATGCTGGCCTGATAACTGTTATTGTAAGCGAACTCAATCAAAGGTAGATACTCATCCCATGAACTTTTCATATCTAAAATATAGGTTCTCAACATATCTTCTAAGATCTGAATAGTTCTCTCTGATTGACCATCAGTCTGTGGATGAAAAGCTGTACTGAAGTTCAATTTTGTTCCTAATGCCTTGTGTAAGCTCTTCCAAAACTGTGATACAAATCTGGTGTCTCGATCCGATACGATGGTCACTGGAATTCCATGTAGCCTTACAATTTCTTTCATATACAACTTTGCTAGTCTTTCCAAAGTAAATCCAACTCTAATTGGTAGAAAGTGTGCAGACTTTGTCAATCGGTCCATAATCACCCAGGCTGCATCATTTTTACTTAAAGTCTTAGGTAGTCCAGTTATAAAATCTATAGTGATATGTTCCCACTTCCATACTGGAATATCAAGAAGTTGAAGTAGTCTCGCAGGTCTCTAATGTTCAGCTTTAACTTGTTGACACACCAAACATTGAGCCACGAATTGAGCGATCTCTCTCTTCATATTATTCTACCAGTACATTTCTTTTAAGTCTATATACATCTTAGTACCTCCCGGATGAACTGTATAACCGGTCTGATGTGCCTCCTGAAGTATTTTATGCTTGAGTACTGAATCATCGGGTATGCAAATCCTGTTTTCGAACATCGAGTACACAAATCCTATTTTCGAACCTCAACGAACCATCTTCATGTATCTTGAATTCAGATTGAACACCAGCTTCCACTGAATTTCTTATTTTCATTAGTTGTGGATCATCATTCTGGGTAACTGTAATTCTTTCAATGAGTGTTGGTTGAACCCTCATGTTGGCTAATCGTACTATTGAGTCATATATTCGGATGTCTAATTTCAGTTTCTTATATCCTTCAATAATTGACTTTGATGTGTGATTAAAACCGTCAAATTTCCCACAGATTTTCTACTAAGGGCATCAGCAACAACATTAGCTTTTTCGGGATGATAATGGATTGTTAAATCATAATCTCTCCACAGTTCTAACCACTTTCTCTGTCTCATATTTAATTCTTTCTACATAAAAATATACTTCAAACTCTTATGATCAGTAAACACTTCACACTGCGCACCGTATAAGTGATGTCTCCAAATTTTTAGGGCAAAAATCACTGCAGCTAATTCCAAATCATGTGTCGGATAATTCTGTTCATATGGTTTCAATTGCGTTGAGGCGTAGGCCACTACCTTATCATGTTGCATCAATACACAGCCGAGTTCCTTTTTAGATGCATCACTATATATTGTGAATCCTTTATCTCCTGTTGGTATAGTAAGGATAGGGGCTGAAACTAATCATTATTTTAACTCTTGAAAACTCTGTTCACAAACTTCGGTCTACTCGAATTTAACCCCTTTTTGAGTAAGATGAGTCAAAGGTGCAGCTATGCAGGAGAATCCTTCTACAAATCGTCTGTAATATCCTACCATTCTCAGAAAACTTCGAATCTCGAAAATATTTATAGGTCTGTTCTACTACATCACAGCTTTCACTTTTACTGGATCCACAGAAATTCCATCTTTAGATACGATGTGTCCTAAAAAGACTATTTTGTCCAACCAAAATTCACACTTCTTAAATTTGGCATAAAGCTTTTCTTTCCTCAATATTTGTAGTACACACCGTAAATATTCTTCATGCTCCAATTTGCTTCTTGAATATATTAAGATATAATCAATAAATATGACAACAAATTTATCAAGATAGGATCTGAATATTTTGTTCATTAAATCCATAAAGGCTGCTGGAGCATTGGTTAACCCAAAAAGCATCACTAAAAATTCATAATGTCCATAACAAGTTCTAAATGCAGTCTTTGGTATGTCCTCTGTTTTGATTTTTAACTGATGATATCCTAAACGAAGATCAATTTTAGAAAAGACTTGTGCACCTTGCAGCTGATCAAACAAATCATCGATCCGAGGTAGAGGATACTTATTTCTGATAGTATTTTTATTCAACTCTCTATAGTCGATACAAAGTCTCATACTACCATCTTTCTTCTTCACAAATAAGACTGGAGCTCCCTAAGGAGATACACTAGGCCTTATAAAACCTTTATCCAATAAATCCTATAATTGATCTTTTAACTCTTTTAACTCCATAGGGGCCATTCTGTAAGGAGCTTTAAAAATTGGACTGGTATTGGGCGCCAACTCAATGGTAAATTCAATTTCTCTGTCTGATGGTAGTCTGGTTAAATCATCAATGAATACATCCAAAAATTCATTTACGATAGGAATATCCTGTAGCTTCAATTCATCATGTTCTTTATTCTTTATTGATACTAGGTAACCTCTACATCCCTTTCGTAGCATCTGTCTAGCTTGCACAAATGAAATAATACGTGGAGGGGTGGTTCCTGTACTTCCATCAAAACTGAATGTTAATTCTTTCGGTATGTGAAAGTTCACTCTCTTTCCATGACAATCCACAAAGGCATGATAAGTAGCCAGCCAATCCATTCCTAGAATGACATCGAAATCATGCATATCTAGGATCACCAAATCTGTCGGTAATTTTTTTTCTCCTATTCTGATACTACATGACTTGCACATACTTTCGGTACTCAAAATAATACCTACTGGTGTCTCAACATATAATTTGATTTTCATAGGTTCACATACTATATCATGTTGTCTAATAAAAATAGTGGATATAAAGGAGTGTGTAGTACTAGAATCAAACAAAACTGAAGCATGAATATCAGATATAGGAATGATACCTATCACCACAGCATTAGAGGCCTGAGTGTTGGAAAATGTGTCCCAAAAAGTCAATCGTCAAGCTGTTGACGGTTGAGCAACCAAGTATTGTAATTGATTTGTTAATAAATAAAATATATTTGGCATCTTCATCATAAGCTTTCATCTTCTAATGAACTCCGTTGTTATGATGAAGTCCTTAGGACTATTTAAGTTCGATAAAGAGAGGATTTATCGATTAGTCCTTAAAACTGTTCACGACCAAATGATAAGCTATTAATAAGGACGACAGCTTCTATCGAGCATAGGTCGCTGTAGGCCATATAGGTTGGTTGTCCTCTTAACCAAGGAGTATGGAGACACTGGTATGGCATACAGGTGAGATGTAAGGATACATCATCATTGAACGTGACCAACTCCAGAGTATTCTGCTGTCGAGAATGTCTCTGATGGGATATAGGTATAAGTGTCCCTTAGACCTGAGATCGCCTCAGTGACTTACAAGCAACTCACTATGCTTTAGTACTGGACTAACTAAATTTCTAATTCAGGGACGGAAGGCTTCTGGACACAGTCAAGTACTTGCGAAGTCAGAGTGTGATCGAGATGGGATTGACCACTCCAAGAGTTGGAGAAGAATGAGTCGTTGTATTTCAATTTAGCAAAACCTTGGCCAGGGTAATCCATCAGATGGATTTGATATTTTGAAATACAATATGGACAACCTGATCAGAGTTGACAGTTGAACTCTGAGGTATCCTATGATCATTTTGGTCAAGGGGATGAATTATATGAAAACTATATCCGTATGGGTTCTAAGGATGTTGTTCTACACATTCGACCTATCCGATCGTCAGGTACCATTGCTAGATGGTCACTTCGATTGGTATAAGAATTTGTTCCTATGCTATCAGCTTAAGTTCGGACCTATGAGGTCACACACATTAGAGTTCATTATCCGATCAGATGGTTGATCGATGATTAAGAATCGTTCTAGGGTTAAATGATCAATACGATTGACATTTAACCCAGTGCAAGTGTTGCAGGAGGATCTATTAGCAATTCGATTGCTGATTGGCTTAATTTGATTAAGCCAATGGACTGAGATTAAGTTTAATTAAATATAATTTAATTAGATTTAGTTTGGGCTTGATTGGATCAAGTCCAATTGGTTTATTGGATAAGCCAAGTGCAAGGAAAAAACTAGTCCTAGTTCAACTAGGACTTGGGTCAATCTAATTTCTAATTTGATTAGAAAATTAAATCAGATTTAAATATAATTTAATCTGATTAAATTAAGTTCTTAATTGGGTTAAGACCTATTTTAATTGGGTTGATCTAATTTTGATTTGATTTAGTTTGGAAAACCAAATTAAAATAAGTCATAAGACAGAATCCTAGTAAGACTAGGATTCCACCTTGCGCCACATAAGCCTTCTCCATGCCCTCTCTCTTATTCAACGCCAATCTCCACTTATTTTGTGTGACAAAAGCCCTCTCCCATGTTCACAAAAGGTCTCCTCTCTTCTTTCTTACATGGAAGGTGGTTTGGATCAAATCTAAAAGGAATAAGTTTGGATTTCGAATTCTATGAGATAGAGTTTTAGAAATCCAAAACTCTTTCAATTTTGCACCGAATTTATCCAAATTTTTTTTGAAATTTTCATGGATTTTAGGATATACATTGTGCACTCTTTTATGGTGATCCATGTACAAAAATATGGAGGAGGTGCTCAAGAGTTGGGCGCCCCTTAACTTGTCATGTTTGGATAAGTCTTGACTAGGTGTTTGACCTAGATAAGGACTCTATCATATCTCTCTATATAAGATGAGTTTCTTTGTAAAATTTTAGGAGAAGTCAGAGATTTGAGAGACCTTTGTGCCATCCAGAAATCAGAGAGAAATACCTTTGGGTTGTAGAGATATAAAGGATGCAAGTTTGGGTGTCTAGAGAGAAAAACATGAAGAAGAAGAGGGTCTTCTTCTAGGGTTTTTGTTTTCATATCTTTCCTCCCTCCATCTTGAGTTTCCTGAGAGCGTCTCAGATCTGAAACTCCTCCTTCTACTTTCCATCTTTGGAAGAGTCCAAATCAAGAAGGAGGCACCTGATCAACCATCAAAGAAGGATCAGCGCAGTACTAGCATACTGTGCTGATTTCCTGAAGCAGGACTTCTGATCGAGATTCGTGGGCTCGTGTGGACAACTCCTAGAGGTCGGATGCATGTGTGGCTTGCAACATCATCCTCAAGCCCAGATCAACAAGGTTAGAACGTCTAACTTGCAAGGTAATAGATCTGATCTATTGTTTAATACATACATTAGATGTAGTATAAAAACATGTTGATATGATCAACATGTACTTCATGCTATATTTATATATTTTAATTTCTGATTTAATGCTATATAATAATAATGTAATAGGATCTTATATCTAGGGATTTTTTGATTTTAAAAAATAAATTTTGATTTATTTTAGTCTTCCGCTGTATGATCTTGAAAAAGTTTCAAGATCTAACCCTGAAACCCTAGATCTGGTTCCTACAATTGGTATCAGAGCCAGGTTCTTTATTACATGATTATTTATACATACCTAAATTATTTCTTAGATTAGATCTAATTTATAATCTGATTATTAAATCTAAAATTAAAATTTTAGATCAATCACAAACTGCAAGGTTGTCCTGCTGTAAGGTTTACCCCTTACAGTGCAAAGGTTGTCCTAGTTTGTGTAGATCTATCTTTAATCATAAATTTATTAGATATGATCTAGATTAAATTTATAATTTATTAGATTTAAAAAATATTTAAATCTGAAATAAATTTTTTTTGTTAATAATTTTTTTTTGCAAAGAAATTGTTTAAAGTTGAAATTATTTCAATTACATGAACCTGTTTAGATTAGATCTAAAGTAGTTTCATGTTTATTTCACTTGTATCTTGATTATGAATCAAACATGCAATATGGTTGGTAGAATCATATTATAAAATTATTTTATAAATATGAAAATTATTTTTTGAAAAGCCGAACCCAACCCTCAGCCCAAAACTTAATTAAGAATTAAGAAGTTGTTTGATTAGGTTCTAGGATTGTGAATTGAAGAACCTAAGACACAAATCATAACACATTGGGTTAATTGGTTAGTGGGAATTAGGTCCATTAATTGGGTTAGACCTATGGTTAGATTAAAGATGGACTTAATTAGAGAATTAACTAAATCTAATCAATTCTTGTCTTAGATTAGGTCAAGGATTCTCTAGATCAATTACAATAGTTGTAGTTGGTCAAGTCCATATCTTTAACGAGAACCAAATGGACTTGATTCTTGGCTAAGTGGTCTAGCACGAACTGTTAGGTTGATCTAATCGAAACTAATTAAACCAGTTGGTGTCTAAGGTAAACCAGACCGGTGGTTTTTAATTGGGAGCCCGCTTACCTGGCCATTTCTGATGGTGTCTAAGGCAAGCTTTGGCAGACCCTCCCACTGATCGAACTTACCTGGCCTCTTGGTGAAATTATGTTTTGATCGGATCACTTGACTATTCGAGCTGACCCATGTCAGCTAGGTAAATCAGTGTGACTAATTTAGGTGCTCCTAGACCAGCCCTTTTAATGGTCTCCCTTAAGCTGACTTGGTGAAGCCAGTGGGAGGATCATGATCAGCTGGTTTATCTGACCTCATCCTTTATATTATTTAAATCCTCTAAAATTATTAGGTCCTTAAAATGACAAAGTTATGGAGATAACTGAGTCATAGCCTCCCATTAAGGTGTTTGATAATGAGTCCATTAACTCAATAATCATTGCAGACCCAAAGGCCTGATGCTTGTTGACTAATGGAATTATCACTCATCATATGATGACTTGGAAGTGTCTCTCTAATGGTGGTTAGGTGAGCCAACCAAAGTTGGACTTAATCATTCGTTGGTTAGATACACCAAGTATGATCATGTTAATGGTTGGACCTAACCAGATCCTTACAGTGGAGGCCAAAGCCTACTGATTAGGTTTCTGGGGCAAAATTAAAATTACTAGAAATTGTTTAGAGAAACAATTGGTTATGAATCTACCCTTAGATGTACATGGGTTGACCAACCAAAGTTGGGCTTGTGTGCAGTCTAAGTGGATTCTAGTACCCACTAAGGAATTAGGATAATTCCTCGAGTTGGAGGTAGAGGCTACCAATTCGAATAAAATAGTGGGAGAAACCTTTTGATTAAAGTCCAAATCTTTAGGTTTAATGAATCAATTACTAATTAGGTTATGGTTCTCCTTTGTGCAAATATGGCCACTTTCCTATCGCTCCGATCATTGTTGGACAATGATAAGTTGGTGGGACCCAACTTCGGTAGCTGGTACCAAAAATTGAAGATAGTCCTGGAGCATGAACGGATCCTATATGTGATAATGGATCCTGCACCTGAGGAGCCAACTGTCAATGCATGTGGAACAGTTAGAGACACTCACCAGAAGTGGCTCAGTGATCGGACCACGGTGCGCTGTATCATGCTGGCTGCTATGAGCGACGAGTTCAGTCGCAGATTCGAGACGGCTCAGCCAAAGGACATGCTTCAAGTGTTGGAGGATGCCTTTGGCACACCCGATGACGTGGAGAGGCACAAGACTAGTTGTGCCATCTTCAACGCTAAAATGCAGGATGGTGCCTTTGTCACTGATCATGTATTATACATGATCGAGCTGATGGAATGATTGAGCAAGCTTGACTTTCCCTTGCATGAGCAGCTTGGAAAAGATGCAATACTGAACTCGCTGCCTAAGTCTTATCTCCCATTCCTCACTCATTATAGAATGACAAAGCTTGAAGAGAACTACCATGGGTTACTGGGGTTGCTTCAGAACTTTGAGAAGGATCACTAACTCCTCAAGGAGTCGGTGAACTCAGTGGGAGGTTCGTCTTCTGGTTCTCGACCCTTTGAGAAAGGGAAGAAGAACAAGAAGAAGAAAGTCAAGAAGGTGCAAGTTCAGGCTGGGACATCTGTGCAGAGCCAGACCAAAAAGATCAAGCCTGATAAGAGTCTATTCTACTGGCAAGCACCCTAAATTAGATAGTGTATCAGATATCTACTTATGGCACTGTAGGCTAGGTCATATAAACAAGAACAGAATAAATAGGTTGACTCAAGAGAAAATTCTCGAAGTCAGGGATTGTGAATCACTTCCAACCTGTGAGTCCTGTCTACTTGGTAAAATGACCAAGTCACCTTTTACTGAAAAAGGTGAGAGAGCTACTGAGCTCTTGGGCCTAGTACATACTGATGTATGCGGGCCCATGAGCACCAGTGCTAGAGGTGGATATTTCTACTTCATAACTTTCATGGATATATCTATCTGATGAAACATAAGTCGGATTCATTTGAAATGTTCAAACGATTTCGAAGTGAAGTAGAAAAACAAACTGGGAAGAGTATTAAAACTCTTCGATCTGATCGAGGAGGAGAATACCTTTCTAGTGAGTTTCTCACATATCTAAGAGAGAATGGGATTCTCTCCCAATGGACTCCTCCAGAAACACCACAGCATAATGGTGTATCAGAAAGGAGGAATCGGACTCTGTTAGACATGGTCTGATCCATGATGGATTTTGCTAGCTTGCCGATATCCTTCTGGGGATATGCACTCGAATCGGCCTGTTATCTATTAAATAGGGTTCCAAGTAAGTCTGTAATTAAGACTCCATATGAGATATGGACGGGACGTAAGCCAGCACTTTCACACCTTAGGGTCTGGGGGTGCCCGGCCTATGTCAAACGATTAGTCACAAACAAACTTGGACCTAGGTCTGACAAATGCTCATTCATAGGATACCCCAAAGAGACAAAAGGATATTTTTTCTACCATGCTGATGAACAAAAGGTGTTCGTCAGCCTTAAGGCAATCTTTTTAGAAAAAGAGTTCCTTGGTGAAGGAACCGTTGCCTCTAAGGTTGAACTTGATGAAGTTCAACAGGTAGAAGGATCGACATCAATAGCTGAACCTGAGTCGGATATGATTAGATCAGATCCGGAGCCCAATATACCTGCACCATTAAGGCGATCCGGTAGAGTACCGTATTATCCAGATAGATACTATGATTTCTTGGTCCAGAACGGTGATCCCATCGAACTTGATGAGAATAATGAGGATCCGATTACCTATATGGATGCAATACAGAGACCTGATTTTGAGAAATGGCTTGAAGCCATGAAATCCGAAATGGAGTCCATGAAGGTCAACGATGTATGGACATTGGTTGACCCACTTGAAGGGGTTAAACCCATTGGGTGTAAATGGGTCTTCAAAAGGAAGAGGGGCACAGACAGAAAGGTGGAGACCTATAAAGCCCGTTTGGTCACCAAGGGGTATCGTCAACGTTATGGTATTGACTATGACGAGACGTTTTCCCCAGTGGCAATGCTCAAATCTATTCGGATAATGCTTGCAATAGCTGCCCATCTGGATTATGAGATCTGGCAAATGGATGTAAAGACAGCTTTCTTGAATGGAGAGCTGACTGAAGAGGTGTATATGATACAACCTGAGGCGTTTACATCCACAGATGAGTCCAAGGTGTGCAAGCTTCAGAGATCCATTTATGGATTGAAGCAAGCTTCTCGGAGTTGGAACATGCATTTTGATAAGGTGATCAAAACGTATGGCTTCATTAAGAATGGAGAAGAGCCCTGCATCTATAAATGGGCAAATGGTCCAGTTGTGGTATTCCTTATCTTGTACGTGGATGACATTCTCTTAATCGGGAATGACATCCCCGTACTACAGGGAATAAAAGTTTGGTTATCATCACAGTTCTCCATGAAGGACTTGGGTGAAGCATCCTACATCCTAGGGATGAAGATCTATAGGGATAGATCTAAAAGGATGCTTGGGTTATCCCAGTCCATGTACATAGATACTGTGCTGAAGAGGTTCAACATGAAGAATTCCAAGAAGGGCTATCTACCGATAGGCCAAAGAATTTCTCTCTCTAAGAAGGCTTGTCCGACAACTCCTGAAGAGAGAGAGCGTATGAGTAGAGTCTCATATGCTTCAGCCGTGGGATCTATCATGTACGCCATCACATGTACAAGACCAGATGTGGCATACTCACTAGGAGTAGTGAGTAGATACCAATCTGATCCTGGAGAAAACCACTGGAAAGTGGTTAAAATCATCCTTAAGTATTTGAGAAATACTAAGGACCAATGGTTGGTTTATGGCGAGTCAGATCTGAAACTTGTGGGGTTCACAGACTCCAGCTTTCAATCTGACCATGATGATAGCAGGAGCGTGTCAGGTTATATCTTTACTCTGAATGGTGGAGCCATCTGCTGGAAGAGTTCCAAGCAGCATACTGTGGCAGACTCTATTTGTAAAGTAGAGTACATCGCAGCATCAGATACCGCGAAGGAAGCTGTGTGGCTGAGGAAATTCATCAACGAGCTCGGAGTAGCACCCTCCCTCGATGGTCCAGTCCTGCTCTACTGCGACAGCACTGGTGCCATAGCTCAGGTGAAGGAACCCAAAGCACATCAGCGGATGAAGCACATCTTGTACCACTTCCACCTAGTCCGAGAGATCGTAGATCGAGGTGACATCGACCTTCAGAAGATCGACGAAAAGGAGAACCTAGCCGACCCCTTCACTAAAGCCCTGGCGATAAAGGAGTTCGACAACCACAAGTCGAAGATGGGTATTAGATACTGTGCCGAGTGGCTTTAGGACAAGTGGGAGTTGTTGGGAAATGTATCCCAAAAAATCAATCGTCAAGCTGTTGACGGTTGAGCAACCAAGTATTATAATTGATTTGTTAATAAATAAAATATATTTGGCATCTTCATCATAAGCTTTCATCTTCTAATGAACTCCGTTGTTATGATGAAGTCCTTAGGACTATTTAAGTTCGATAAAGAGAGGATTTATCGATTAGTCCTTAAAACTGTTCACGATCAAATGATAAGCTATTAATAAGGACGATAGCTTCTATCGAGCATAGGTCGCTGTAGGCCATATGGGTTGGTTGTCTTCTTAACTAAGGAGTGTGGAGACACTGGTATGGCATACAGGTGAGATGTAAGGATACATCATCATTGAACGTGACCAACTCCAGAGTATTCTGCTGTCGAGAATGTCTCTGATGGGATATAGGTATAAGTGTCCCTTAGACCTGAGATCGCCTCAGTGACTTGCAAGCAACTCACTGTGCTTTGGTACTGGACTAACTGAATTTCTAATTCAGGGACGGAAGGCTTCTGGGCACAGTCAAGTATTTCAATTTAGCAAAACCTTGGTCAGGGTAATCCATCAGATGGATTTGATATTTTGAAATACAATGTGGACAACCTGATCAGAGTTGACAGTTGAACTCTGGGGTGTCCTATGATCATTTTGGTCAAGGGGATGAATTATATGAAAACTATATCCGCATGGGTTCTAAGGATGTTGTTCTACACATTCGACCTATCCGATCGTCGGGTACCATTGCTAGATGATCACTTTGATTGGTATAGGAATTTATTCCTATGCTACCGATTTAGGTTCGGACCTATGAGGTTACACACATTAGAGTTCATGATCCGATCAGATGGTTGATCAACGATTAAGAATCGTTCTAGGATTAAATGATCAATACGATTGACATTTAACCCAGTGCAAGTGTTGCCGGAGGATTTATTAGCAATTCGATTGCTGATTGACTTAATTTGATTAAGCCAATGGGCTGAGATTAAGTCTAATTAAATATGATTTAATTAGATTTAGTTTGGGCTTGATTGGATCAAGTCCAATTAGTTTATTGGACAAGCCAAGTGCAAGAAAAAAACTAGTCCTAGTTCAACTAGGACTTGGGTCAATCTAATTTTTAATTTGATTAAAAAATTAAATCAGATTTAAATCTAATTTAATCTAATTAAATTAAGTTTTTAATTGGGTTAAGACCTATTTTAATTGGGTTGATCTAATTTTGATTTGATTTGGTTTGGGAAATCAAATTAAAACAAGTCATAAGACAGAATCCTAGTAAGACTAGGATTCCATCTTGCGCCACATAAGCCTTCTCCACGCCCTCTCTCTTATTCAACGTCAATCTCCACTTATTTTGTACGACAAAAGCCCTCTCCCAGATCTCTCCCACGTTCACAAAAGGTCTCCTCTCTTCTTTCTTACATGGAAGGTGGTTTGGATCAAATCTAAAAGGAATAAGTTTGGATTTCGAATTCTATGAGATAGAGTTTTAGAAATCCAAAACTCTTTCAATTTTGCACCGAATTTATCCAAATTTTTTTTGGAATTTTTGTGACTTTTAGGGTATACATTGTGCACCCTTTTCTGGTGAACCATGCATGAAAATATGGAGGAGGTGCTCAAGAGTTGGGCACCCCTTAACTTGCCATGTTTGGATAAGCCTTGACTAGGTGTTTGACCTAGACAAGGACTCTATCATATCTCTTTATATAAGATGAGTTTCTTTGTAAAATTTAGGGAAAGTCAGAGATTTGAGAGGCCTTTGTGCCATCCAAAAATTAGAGAGAAATACCTTTGGGTCGTGGAGATATAATGGACACAAATTTAGGTGTCTAGAGAGAAAAATGTGAAGAAGAAGAGGGTCTTCTTCTAGGATTTTTGTTTTCATATCTTTCCTCCCTCCATCTTGAGTTTCCTGAGAGTGTCTCAGATCTGAAACTCCTCCTTCTACTTTCCATCTTTGGAAGAGTCCAAATCAAGAAGAAGGAGGCACCTGATCAACTATCAAAGAAGGATCAGCGCAGTACTAGCATATTGTGCTGATTTTCTGAAGCAGGACTTCTGATCGAGATTCGTGGGCTCATGTGGACGACTCCTAGAGGCCAGATGCGTGTGCGGCTTGCAACATCATCCTCAAGCCCAGATCAATAAGGTTAGAATATCTAACTTGCAAGGTAATAGATCTGATCTATTGTTTAATACATACATTAGATGTAGTATAGAAACATGTTGATATGATCAACATGTACTTCATGCTATATTTGTATATTTTAATTTTTGATTTAATGCTATGTAATAATCATGTAATAGGATCTTAGATCTAGGGATTTTTTGATTTTAGAAAATAAATTTTGATTTATTTTAGTCTTCCGCTGTATGATCTTGAAAAAGTTTCAAGATCTAACCCTGAAACCCTAGATCTGGTTCCTACACTGAGCATCCTGTTGTGTGAGTGCATAGATCCTTCCTTGAGTTTTTGGCCTTTGACCTTCATCCTTTGTTTGTGTGGGTCTATTTTCATCCATCTGGGGGCAATCTGCAATCTTGTGTCCTTTCTGTCCACATCTAAAATATGAACCAGTATTCCATGGGCAATTAGATGACTCATGCTCTTTTCGGCCACATCTCAAACATCTAGCTGCCTCATTCTCACGATTCTTATCAATTGCTGGCTTCTTTGCTGGACCCTTATTGTTCTGATTTCATCCTTGAGTTTCATCAAACCTATTTCTCTTCTTCTGATTTCTTTCTCTCTCCGCATGAGCTTCATTAACTTCCCTCTCAATTATTAGAGCTTTATTCACAACTGAGGCATAAGTAGTTAACTCATAGGGTACAACTTATTTTCTAATTTTTGTCTTCAGTTCCATTTCAAATTTATGTACTCTGTCTTGTTCAATCTCAACTAATCTTGGAACAAACTTGGCTAACTCTGTGAATTTAGCTTCATATTCTGCAATGGATCTGTTCCCCTGTTTCAGATGAATGAACTCCTGCTCTTTCTATATTCTGACACTTCGAGGGAAGTACTTGTCAAAGAATTTATCTCAAAATCTCTCCCAAGTGAGGGGTATCCTATCATGCTCATATTTTTGTTCAAGTATACGCCACCAGTTGTATGCCTCGCCTTGTAACAGATATGTTATGTAGCGGATCTTCTCTTCATCGTGGCATTCTTGCACGATGAATGCCTTCTCCATTTTTATAATCCAGTTATCTGCTTCCAGTGGCTCGATGGTCCCTTTGAAGGCTGGAGGGGCTAGCTTCTTAAACTCGACGATATTGTTTCTCTGCATCGGGTGTTCTTCATATCCAGGTGTTGGTGAAAAATGCTGACGGGGCTGTGCATGTTGTTGTTGAAGTAACTGTTGCTACGTTTGAACTACTCTGATCAGAGTTTGCATTAGTTTAGTCATGTTCGACTCCTCCTGTACTATCGGAGTATTTTCGGTAGGATCAAGGATTCCCTCCTGCTGAGTTGTGCCGTTATTTAATTAAGGAGTGTTATCGCCAAGTGGATTTGATGTCCCTCCTACCGCTCCTTGAGTATTCTTCGTTCGACATGGAGGCATATTGACCTATGATAAATTTGAGATAATAACTTATCCTTAATAAGGTTATAAACTTACTTGAGACAGGTCAGATCATAATCATCATAACTAACCTTTCAATTTTTTAATATCTATCCATCACTCGCTCACTCTATTCTACATGCCTTTATCTATCTACTTATGCTCTGATACCATATTAATTGTCACGCCCCCGACCCGAGATTTGAATCGAGGGTCATGGAAACTGCCGCATACTCATAAAAATTTTTTTTCATAAGCATGCAAGGCATCTCATCATGATATCTTACACATAAAGTTAAATCATTTTTAAAATTATTAACAAATCAAATCTCAGTTCAAATAACAAATCAAAACTCAGTGTCCAAAAGAAAAACAATTGTCTGACAAAGTCAACACTAAAAAAATAAAAGTCTTGAATCAATTCTGAGAAAGTCCTAAATCAATGAGCTAACTCCATCTCTAATCGCTCTCCCAACCGAAATCCCGCATCACGCTAATTTTCTGGATCTGTAAGAAAAACATAAAAACTCATCATGAGCTAAACAGTCCAGTAAGCAGTGTATACCTTTAACTGAATAAATCAGGTAAATAATACTATACATATCGATTTACTGATAATAACAAAATCAATATGTAATTTCATGAAATCATAATCATACTATCAATCATATATAAAATTTAATTCATCATAATTTCAAATTATGTTTATCATCTTAAATTCATCATTTTCTTAAGTTCTTCTTACCAACCATGACTATGACCACATTATCTCTGTGGCAGGGTCATAATACCGCGTATCTGCTTGCGGTGGACTGTGAATCATCTGGTAGCCAAGTCCTTTGGAACTGCTGGTCTCGCTGGCAGTTTGTCGCTGGTCTCTCTGGCGACATGTCGCTGGTCTCGCTGGCGACATAAACCCTCAGGACAATCAATTGCCAATATATATGCCCCCATTGGCGGGGTCCTTTACACAGTCAGGTTGTCAATTTCATATTATCTTCCAATTCATATATTATTTTCAAAAATAATATAAATAAATGATATTCGAGTCAAATCAATCATATCATTCTTTGTGATCAAACATCATCATAATAATTGTTCAACAATAAATTTCAATCATATATAGTTTCTACAATTAACTTCAATCATAAACAATTTCAATAATTATTTTCAATAAATATTTTCAATCACAAGCGTGCATAAATTTATTTAATTTAAAATTTATAATTTACCAGATAAATTCAGTAAAAGTAAACACTACTTACCTCAAAAGAAAATCCAAACTAGAAATTCTAGAAATCTTGAAAATCCTTCTCTGAACCTGATACATCAAATATTATATTTTTAATCAAAATTTTATCGAATTAAAAATAATTAAAATTTATTAAAATTTAATATCTCCACATAGATCAACTTGATGACAGCATCCAGGATTTTCGGACTGATCCATGGAAACCCTCCTTATATTTCTTTTAATTATTATTATTATTATATTATTATTATTTATTTATTTAATTATTATTATTATTTTTTTTAATTCCATAAATCCTAAAAATCTAAGAGAGAGAGAGAGAAAGTTTCTCTCTCCCTTTTTTTTTCTTTTCTTTTCTTTTCTCTTTTTTTTCTTTTTCTTCTTTTTCTTTTCTTTTCTTTTTTCTTTTTTCTTCTTTTTCTTTTCTTTTCTTTTTTCTTTTTTCTTCTTTTTCTTCTTTTTCTCTCGGGCTCCTTCATGGCCGAGACAGGGGACCGGCAGGTCCCCTCCTTTACCGGGCCATTCAGGCCGCGGCCACCACGGCGGAGGCCGGCGGTAGAGGGGGGCCACTCCCCCGGTTATGGAGAGGCATGGCCGACGGTCAATTGCGATTGTCGGCATCAAAAAATTCAAGGAAAAAGAGGTCAAAATAGGGGTCTCTTTTCCGATCAAGAATCGGCGACACCCATCGCCAGCAGTCGCGCACAAAGCCACGGAAAGAAGGAGAAAGAAGAGAGGAAGAGAAGGAGAACTCACTTCGGCCTTCGGTGACCCCACCGGCGAGCAATCACGGCGAGAACAAGATGAGTGTCCGCAGCTTCAATCAGGAAATCAGAGAGAAAGAGAGGGGTAGCGGTCTGGTGATCGGCTTCTAAGGAGGGGGAGGGTCTTTTTATAGAGAGCACTAGGACTCCAAGAGGTCCTAGGACTCCCGATTCCAAGTTTTGATCGGAGAAGAAGACTCCTACCGGGAGTCTTCTTCCCAGTTCCCTTGTTCTCCCTTTGTTTTTTTTTTTTTTGGGCTTGGGCTTGGGTCTCGACAGTATGGGCTTGGGCTATAACAAGATTATTCACAAATTTGTCATTAACTCAGTTTTACGTTTTTCCTCTCACAACAATTAAGTTTTACTTTACAAAAAAAGGGGGGGCGGGGGTTTTTGTTTTCATGCTTTTTAGCGATTTGCAACTAGCAATATTCTGTTAAAGATCGTTATCCGGTAGAACCACCATCAAAACAAACTTTTGAGAACTATTTTAATGGTCCAAAAATGCAGAGCCATCCCCATTCCTTTTTGTTTTTTTTTTTTTGGCAGAAGCCCGTTTCTTACTAATATGCTGTATATCCTGGGCTTTAAGCATGAATCGATCGAGGTAATTTCGTAATCATCAAGTAGAGATGGCATAGTCAATCATTTGATGGCTGCACCTTTAATTCATCTTAATTAAGGTGCCATCCTCTAACTTAGCATCACCTTTGAAGAATGCACTTTCAGCTAAGAAGGTATTTATAGCCAACTATGGCTAAGAAGAAAAAGAAGAAGAAGAAGAAGAAAGAAGAAGAATTATGTATGGTTTGAGCTTTGATTTGTATGGATAAAGTTTTGAAAAGTGTTATAATAGTAAAGGTAAATTATAGAAATATCCCTTTAACTTTAATCTGATTTCACTTGTATCCTTTCAATTTGAAAACATATCAAACTAATCTTTCAAGATTTCAAAATGCTTCAACATGGTCCTATCATTCACTTACCAACAAATAGTGTTAGTTTTTTATTTTAATAGATGAAAATATCTTTTGCTCATTGTTGTCGCAAGACATCAATAAAAGAGAAATCGAAGAGACAAAGGTCAATGTAAATATAGGATTTATATGAAAAATCTTTTAAATCAAAGAAAAAAATATGGACGGAGAAGGATGGAGATTTTCACTATCTTCAATCGAGGAGATTACAGAGTACAAGACAAAATAAAATCTTAGAAAAGTACTCACGTTTGAAATGTCCTTATTATTTCTGTGGTCAGTGCTAATCTAAATACAAAACATCTCTACTACTCATATTGGATAGAGCACCAGCTAGGAATGGATGGAGGAGGGTAAGATTGCGGAGGTCAGTGTGGAAGGAGAGGATGGTGTCAAAGGCCTCATAGGCGGGATTAGAGGAGGAGGAAGAGGAAAAGAATAAGGGGTTAGGAGGGAGAGCACTTATGGATGGGTTTAGAGGCGGAGGAAGATAATGAAGGGAAGTAGATGAGGAGGAAAGAGATGAGAGAGAAAGAGAGGTTATCGACAAAAAAAGGTAGAAGTGGAGGGAGCTACTATAGAAGAGGGATCATGAGTGGGCTTGGAGGAAGAGGAGAAGAAGTGGGTGAAGAGATAGAGGAGGGGGAAGGAGGTGTTATGGGTGAGTTTAGAGGAGGAAAAAGGTGAGAAGATATGGATGAGGAGGAATGAGAGGAAGGGAAGGAGAGGTCATCATGAGAGAGGGGCGAAGGTGGTTGGAGTTGTTGGAAAATATGTCCTAAAGTTAATTGTCTATCTGTAAAAGATTGTGTTCTTTATAATTTGTATATGAATTGTTAATGAATAAAAATTATTTTTGATAAGTTCATTATAAATATACTTTTTTATTTGAACTCTTGTGTTATGATGAAATTCTTAAAACTATAATATAATCGATAAAGGAGGATTTATCGAATAATTCTTAAATTTGTTCGCAACCAAATGATACGTTATTAATAAAGATAATAATGTTTATCGAGTATAGATCATTGTGTACCATATGAGTTTGTCGTCCTCTTAACCAATGAGTGTGGAGACACTGGTATAGCATACAGATAAGATGTAGGAGTATATTGTTATTGAATAGTAACTCACCTGCGGAGCGTTCAGCTGTCAAAGATAGCTCGAGAAGGATACAGGAATAAATATCCCTCCAATCTGAGATCACCATGATGACTTGCAAGTGACTCACTATGCTTTGGTGTCAGATTATCTGTATTTCTAATATAGTGACGGAAGGCTATTGAGTACAGTCAAGTACTTGTAAAGTCAGTATGTGAGTCAAGATAGAATTGACCCCTCCGGATTACAAGAGTTAATGCATTACTATATTTCAATCCAGTAAAATCTTGATCAAAATAATTTTTGCGATCTATCACAGGATTTGAAAAAGATTAAAATATAATATAGATGACTCATTCAGGATTGACAGTTTAATCCTAGGTCATCTTGATCATTAGGATCAAAGGGATGAATTATGTGATAACCATATGCTTAGGTTCTTAAATATTCTTTGCAATTATTTGATGTATCCAGACGTCAGATGTCACTGCTAGATGATCACTTTGATTAGTATAAAAAATAGATCTTATACTACTGGCTTAACGTTCGAACCTATGAAATTATGTACAAATTAAATCAAGTAACATAGAAAAGAATAGACCTAACATCTATTTTGAAGTATGAGACTTGATTGAACAAATAGATTTACTTAATTGAGAATTAAGTTATAAGTCATATGAAATTAAATACTGACTATGTCTAGTTAGCACTGGACATGAGATGCAGGTTTAATTCTAGAGATGAGTTTGACCTAATCTATGATCCGAAGGATTTTGAGAGATTGAATTCAAGTCCTAATTATTTTGGAGTAGATCTGATTTAATTGGATATGATTTAATTAAGGCTAATTGGGTTAGTTATCCAAGTTGGACTTAGACCTGAATCTTAATTAGGTTAGAATTAATAGTCTTTTAGAATTTGATTCGAATTAAATCCAAAACTGAACCAAATTGGATTTGGTACACTAAGTCATATTTTTTTGAGACTCTCTCTCTTTTGGGCTGACCAAGGAGGGGGTGGGGCATTGGTTTTCATGCCCTAACCCCTTATGCGTGTGTGATGAGATGGGGGGGCACAAGGTGGTGCCTCTCCTTTTGCCTTTGGGACTCCTCATGGATTAGGAAAGTTTGGATTTGATTCAAATTTGTAGAGTCCTAATCCATGAAGAGTATGATTAGGGTTTGCGCATCCAAATCTATTTAAGAAGAGATGTACAAAAGGGTAGGGGCAGATTATTCTTAGGCGTGAGACCTCCTGGGTGTGTGCATCTCTTGGTGTGATCCCCTCTTGGCATGGAGTCTTTTCTTCCAGGCATGATCAAGCCTTCTCTAGCCTCCCTCACATTGAAATCAGATATCAAGACTCTCCCCAGCTTCCTTTCTGAAGGAGCGATACTTGGGTCTTTATCCCTCTCTCCTACGGTGCCTGGCGTGCATGTGAAGTAGAGAATCTGTGTGTCCTGATCTTATGAATCAATAATCTTCAAGAATCAATCAACCATGATCATCTTTCTGCTGTGCATCAAGATAACTTTTATAAGAGTTATGAAAAATTTTAAATTTAAAATCTATTCTCTTTCTTCCTGGCATCCGATCTGATCGGATATTTTTTCTTCAACTGGTATCAGAGCCAGGTTGAAGATATAAGTGCATAAAAATATTTTTCTATTATTTCTTGATCTGATATATGATCAAATTTTTTTAGATAAGATCTAATGAGGTTTCAACTGATTATAATTTTTTTTTTGATCTAGTTTTGACCATTTTTGGATTAAATCAGCCCCTGAACATGACTTGTTAAAATTCTATTTTAACAGAATTTTTCCTATAGATTTTTCTATTCAACTTAAGACTTGATTATAACCTGATTTAAATCTATTTTGAACAAATTTTTGTGGATGATTTTTAGTCATGAAATTTGTATTAATCAGGTTCAGATCTGAATCTATTTTGATAGATTTTTAGATTTGATTTGGGACAAATCTCTGTACTTATTTTGATTTCCATCTAACCAGAATTTTTTTATGCATTCATATTAGTTTTATGAATAAATTTCTATGTTTTCAAATCTAAATTAGATGTGTTGCTCAGCTATGTAACCCAAGAAGGGGGGGTAAATTGGGTTATTAAAAAAAATTTAAGTGATAAGTGAATCACAAAAATATGCTCTGAATGTGTAATGTGATGTGCAAGGACAAAAGCAAAGGATGTGTTGGATACAAATATAAATAAGTAAGAAATTAATATAAAAAAGTAATAAAAGATATCAACACATCACAAATAATAAAGTTTATAGTGGTTTGGTACCAATTTTGTACCTACATCCACACTCCAAGCTCCTACTTGGAAATTCCAATCTACTAATCATTTTCAACGATTACAACGTCGAATACTACCAACCCTAGCTATCCCAAGCTAGATACTTATTTTTTGGTACAAGCCAATCTTTTACACTCCAATTTAAGGTTCAAATCAACCTTAATCCCAAGTTTTGGAATCTTCCAAAACTCAAACTCAAAATAGCAAGCAAGAGAAAATTGGTTTATAATGTTAAACACAAATTAACTCCTCAATGAGCATAATAAAATAATAAATATACCTATACTCAAAATAAAAGAAGCCTTTGAGAACCCTCTATAAAGGAATGAAGATTTGAATGAGCTTTGGAGAGGTGGTTGAGTTTGAAATGAATACTTTTTCTTACTTAAAGCTAAATTTTCTTTAGGACTGATTTCTCTCTTGATAAGTCTTGATTTTTTTCTTCCTTTGAATGTATTTATATCCTCAATTAATACTGGAGAGGGTTTATTAGCCATTTAGAGATATTAGAGAAGGTTTAGAAAGTATTTAATATGTCACAATTGGACTGAAAACTAGTCATTGCAGATTTTTTCGTTGTAGGGGGTGATGTTGTGAAATATGTCCCAAAAGTCAATCGTCAACCTGTTGATAGTTGAGCAACCTTATATTGTAATTGATTTATTAATAAATAAAATATATTTTTGATATTTTCATCATAAATTTTTAACTTCTAATGAACTCTGTTGTTGTGATGAAGTCCTTAGGACTATTTAGTTTTGATAAAGAGAGGATTTATCGATTAGTCTTTAAAACTATTCATGACCAAATGATAGGCTGTTAATAAGGACGACAGCTTCTATCGAGCATAGGTCGCTGTAGGTCATATGGGTTGGTTGTTCTCTTAACCAAGGAATGTAGAAATACTGGTATGGCATACAGGTGAGATGTAAGGGTACATCGTCATTGAACGTGACCACCTCCAGAGTATTCTGCTGTCAAGAATGTCTCTGATGGAATATAGATATAAGTGTCCCTTAGACCTAAGATCGCTTCAGTGACTTGCAAGCAACTCACTATGCTTTGGTACTAGACTAACTAAATTTTTAATTCAGTGACGGAAGGCTTCTGGGCATAGTCAAGTACTTGCGAAGTCAGAGTGTGATCAAGATGGGATTGACCACTCCAAGAGTTGGAGAAGAACGAGTCACTGTATTTTAATTTAGTAAAACTTTGGTCAGGATAATCCATCAGATAGATTTGATGGTGGGAAATATTCAGTGCAGGGGTAAAATAGTAATTTTAAAACTTTTTCAAAATTATGATTTTACAGTAGAAAAATATTAATTAATTTAATTAATTAACATGAATTTATCCAACACTAGGATCTAAATATGATATATAGCATGCATTCATTTAAATTTGAATTTTAAATTCAAACAGTAAATACTTTACTGTAATGTGTTCAGAACACAATACCTTTGTGCGGGTAGTAGATCACCATAATCTGATCACCAACGGAAGAGTCTGATCGTCACGATGCAGCCACACAGCATGTCTGGCCTCTGTAGATCATCCACATTAAGCTTCCGATCTGATCGACTCCTCACGAGTGCTAGCTCGTTGTAGAGCCTTTTTGACGGCCGATGCTGATCGAACTCCTTCGATCGATGTCTGTCGATTCTTTAGATGCTTCGGATCATCAACAGACATGTTTGGGAGGATGTTGAAGATCTTTCTGAGATTTTGTGGGCTTACGATACTCGTAGCTCACTTTCTCACTTCCCGAACCCTAGGCTAAAACTCTAGAGAACTCACTGGAAACCTTGCACCCACTTTTCTTTCTTTTCTTTCTTTTTCTCTTGGAAGGATATGGATTTTCTTCTCATGCACAAGACTTCCTCACACCCCAAAATTTTTCTTCAAAAATCTTCTTCTTACACGCCCCACTCTTCTCCTCCTTTTATAACCACGTCAAACATCTTATCCAAAAGAAAGGATAAAGATGAGTAATTGCACATTTGAATTAAAATCAAATTTTGAATTCAAATGGACACCAACTCATCCCTTATCCACTAAAAGCGTGAGGTGTGGCTTAAATTGTGCATGGAGTGATTTCATGAGAAACCTTTTCTCATGTAATAAATGGGGTGTAAAAAAAAGGGATAAGGCGCAAAGATTGATTGCCCATTCAAATTCAAACTTTATTTTGAATTTGAATGGCCAACCAATCATCCTTATCCATTCATTTGGCACATTAAAGTGGGGTGTGGAGAGGGCTTGGCATGAGAAAATAATTCATGAGAAGTTCCTTCTCATGAATTCAAATGGGTGCAATGGAAGTGAGGTGGTGCATGGAGATTGGGTCAAGGTGGTTTAATTATTTAAACCAACCTAATTGAACTAAATAATTTAGATCCAATTAGACTAATTTAAACCCAACTTAATTAGATTTAATTAGGCTAAATAAAATCCTAATTAAATCAGAAATTGACTAAGCCCAACCCCTGATCAAATTAGGGACCAAACCATCTCGACGATTAGGTCAACTCTTAACCTAATCGGGTCAAACCCAACTGAATCCAATTCAATTGGACTTGATCCAAAAATAATTACTCAATCAAATTGAGTTAATTAGTGATCAAATCACTAATTAAATCTCTCATAAATATTGAGTCCAAATTCGATGGGCAATCAGGCATCAGAATTCATCGATATGTAACCCAGATCGAAAAGTCCTAACCAGTGGGACTCTTGACCCCGGTACCCATAATGTGTGGAACTTGTGATCAGAGAATCTTGATTCTCAATCACTGAGTCCCAAACATGTAGGATTCTACACCAGCCATCAGATCAGATAGGAATCTCTAAGTGTGTGACCCCACGGTGTAGGAACCAGATCTAGGGTTTCAGGGTTAGATCTTGAAACTTTTTCAAGATCATACAGCAGTAGACTAAAATAAATTAAAATTTATTTTTTAAAATTAGAAAATCCCTAGATCTAAGATCTTATTATATGATTATTACATAGCATTAAATCAGAAATTAAAATATATAAATATAGCATGAACCACATGTTGATCATATCAACATGTTTCTATACCACATCTAATGTATGTATTAAACAATAGATCAGATCTATTACCTTGCAAGTTAGACACTCTAACCTTGCTGATCCAGGCTTAAGGATGATGTTGCAAGCTGCACACGCATCCGGCCTCTAGGAGTCATCCACACGAGTCCACGAATCTCGATCAGAAGTCCTGCTTCAGGAAATCAGCACAGTATGCTAGTACTGCGCTGATCCTTCTTTGATGGTTGATCAGGTGCCTCCTTCTTCTTGATTTGGACTCTTCCAAAGATGAAAAGTAAAAGGAGGAGTTTCAAATCTGAGATACTCTTAGAAAACTCAAGATGGAGGGAGGAAAGATATGAAAAGAAAAAACCCTAGAAGAAGACCCTCTTCTTCTTCTCGTTTTTCTCTCTAGACACCCTAACTTGTGTCTTTTATATCTCCACGACCCAAAGGTCTTTCTCTTTGATTTTTGGATGAAACAAAGGTATCTCAAATATTTATCTTCTCCTAAAATTTTACAAAGAAACTCATTTAATATAGAGAGATATGATAGAGTCCTTGTCTAGGTCAAATACCTAGTCAAGGCTTATCCAAACATGGTAAGTTAAGGGGCGCCCAACTCTTGAGCACCTCCTTCATATTTTTATGCATGGATCATCAAAAAAGGGTACACAATATGTACCCTAAAATCCATAAAAATTCTAAAAAAATTTTGGATAAATTCGGTGCAAAATTGAAAGAGTTTTGGATTTCTAAAACTCTATCTCATAGAATTCGAAATCCAAACTTATTCCTTTTTGATTTGATCGAAACCACCTTCCATGTAAGAAAGAAGAGAGGAGACCTTTTGTGAATGTGGGAGAGACCTGGGAGAGGGCTTTTGTCACACAAAATAAGTGGAGATTGGCGTTGAATAAGAGAGAGGGCGTGGGGAAGGCTTATGTGGCGCAAGGTGGAATCCTAGTCTTACTAGGATTCTATCTCATGACTTGTTTTAATTTAGTTTCTCAAACCAAATCAAACCAAAATTAGATCAACCTAATTAAAATAAGTCTTAACCCATTTAAGAACCTAATTTAATCAGATTAAATTAGATTTAAATCTGATTTAATTTTCTAATCAAATTAGAAATTAGATTGACCCAAGTCCTAGTTGAACTAGGACTTGTTTTTCCTTGCACTTGGCTTATCCAATAAACCAATTGGACTTAATCCAATCAAGCTCAAAATAAATCTAATTAAATCATATTTAATTAGACTTAATCTCAGCCCATTGGCTTAATCAAATTAAGTCAATTAGCAATCAAATTGTTAATTGATCCTCCTACAACACTTGCACTAGGTTAAATGCCAATCGTATTGATCATTTAACCCTAGAACGATTCTTAATCGTTGATCAACCATCCGATCGGATCATGAACTCTAATGTGTGTGACCTCATAGGTCTAAACCTAAGCTGATAGCACAAAAATAAATTTTTGTACCAATCGAAGTGACCATCTAGCAATGGTATCCGACGACCGGATAGGTCGAATGTGTAGAACAACATCCTTAGAACCCATACGGATATAGTTTCCATATAATTCATCCCCTTGACCAAAATGATCATAGGACACCCCAGAGTTCAACTGTCAACTCTGATCAGGTTGTCCACATTGTATTTCAAAATATCAAATCCATCTAATGAATTACCCTGGCCAAGGTTTTGCTAAATTGAAATACAGCGACTCATTCTTCTCCAACTCTTGGAGTGGTCAATCCCATCTCGATCACACTCTGACTTCGCAAGTACTTGACTATGCCCAGAAGCCTTCCGTCTCTGAATTAGAAATTCAGTTAGTCCAGTACCAAAGCACAGTGAGTTGCTTGCAAGTCACTGAGGCGATCTCAAGTCTAAGGGACACTTATACCTATATCCCATCAGAGACATTCTCGACAGCAGAATACTCTGGAGTTGGTCATGTTCAATAATGATGTACCCTTACATCTCACCTGTATGCCATACCAGTGTCTCCACACTCCTTGGTTAAGAGAACAACCAACCCATATGGCCTACAGCGACCTATGCTTGATAGAAGCTGTCGTCCTTATTAACAGCTTATCATTTGGTCGTGAACAGTTTTAAGGACTAATCGATAAATCCTCTCTTTATCGAACTTAAATAGTCCTAAAGACTTCATCATAACAACGGAGTTCATTAGAAGATGAAAGCTTATGATGAAGATGCCAAATATATTTTATTTATTAACAAATCAATTACAATACTTGGTTGCTCAACCGTCAACAGCTTGATGATTGGCTTTTTGGGACACATTTCCCAACAACAGGTTCGAACCTAAGTCGGTAGCACAAGAACCAATTTCTGTACTAATCGAAGTGACCATCTAGCAATGGTACTTGACATCCGGATAGGTCGAAGAGTCACAATCGCAACACTCAGAACCTACATGAATATGGTTACTGTATAATTCATCCTTTTAACCCCTGTGTTTAGGATGACTTAGGGTTAAACTGTCAACCTTGATCAAATCATCCGAATCATGCTCAACTCAAACAGTCCTGTGACTCCTCACAAGGACTACCCTGGCCAAGGTTTTGCCAAATTGAAATATGACTGTACACAGCTCCTAAACTGGACTGGTCAATCCCATCTTGACACACGCACCAACAAGTCAAGTACTTGACTACACCCAGCAGCCTTCCATCACTGAATTAAAAATTCAGGTAGTCCAGTGCCTAAGTGCAGTGAGTTGCTTGCAAGTCACCGTGACGGTCTCAGGTCGGAGGGATATTTATACCCATATTCCATCGGAGCAAATCTTGACAGCAGAAATAGCTCCAGAGTCGATCACGTTCAGTGCAGATGTACCCTTACATCTCACCTGTATGCCATACCAGTGTCTCCGCACTCATTGGTTAAGAGGACAACTAACCTATATGACACACAATGACCTATGCTTAATAAACGTTGTCATCCTTGGTAACAACGTATCATTTGGTCGCGAACAGATTTAAGAACTAAACAACAAATCCTTCTTTGTCGAGTCTAAATAGTCCTAAGGACTTCACCACAACATAGGAGTTCATTAGAAGATGAAACATTTTGTAATGAAAAATACCAAAATAATTTTTATTAATTCATAATTCATGTACATATATAAAAATAAGCACAACCGTCAACAGGCTGACGATTGGCTTTGGGATACTATTCCCAACAATCTCCCACTTGGCCTAAAGCCAATCGGTGCAGTATCTAATTCCCATCTTCGACTTGTAGTTGTCAAACTCCACCGCAATGGCTTTAGTGAATGGGTCGGCCAGGTTCTCCTTCCCGTCGATCTTCTGAAGATCAACGTCACCTCAATCCATAATTTTTTGGATAAGATGGTAGCGACGCAGAATATGCTTCGTCCGCTGGTGTGCCTTTGGTTCCTTCGCCTGAGCAATGGCTCCAGAGCTGTCACAGTAGAGCAGAACTGGACCAACAAGGGAGGGTGCTACTTCGAGCTCGATGATGAATTTCCTCAGCCATATTATTTCTTTGACAGCATCTGATGCGACGACATACTCCACCTCGCAAACTGAATCAGCCACTGTGTGCTGCTTGAAACTTTTCCAGCAGATAGCCCCACCATTAAGGGTAAAAATAAATCCTGACACACTTTTGCTGTCATCGTGATCAAACTGAAAACTAGAGTCTGTAAATCCTATAAGTCTCAAGTCCGATTCACCATAAACAAGCCACTGATCCTTAGTATTTCTTAAATACTTCAGAATGGTTTTAACAACCTTCCAGTGATTCTCTCCTAAATCAGATTGGTATCTACTCACTACCCCTAGTGAGTATGCCACATCTGGTCGTGTACATGTCATGGCGTACATGATAGATCTCACTGTCGAAGCATATGGAATCCTACCCATATGCTCTCTCTCTTGAGGTGTTGTCGGACAATCCCTCTTCGAGAGAGAAATTTCATGGCCTATCAGAAGATAGCCTTTCTTGAAATTCTTCATGCTGAACCTCTTCAACATAGTATCAATATACGTGGACTGAGATAAATCAAGCAACCTTTTAGATCTATCCCTATAGATCCTCATCCCTAGGATGTAGGAAGCTTCTCCCAGATCCTTTCATGGAGAACTGTGACGACAGCCAAATCTTTATTCCCTATAATGCAGGGACATCATTTCCGATTAAGAGAATGTCATCCACATACAATACAAGAAATACTACTACTAGACCATTAGCCCACTTATAAATGCAGGGCTCTTTTCCATTCTTAACGAAGCCATATGTCTTGATCGTCTTATCAAAATGTATGTTCCAACTCCGTGATGCCTGCTTAAGTCCATAAATGGACCTCTGTAGCCTGCACACCTTAGACTCATCTGTGGACGTGAATCCTTCAGGTTGTATCATATACACCTCTTCGTCCAGCTCTCTATTTAAGAAAGCTGTCTTTACATCCATCTGCCAGATTTCATAGTCCATATGGGCAGCTATCGCAAGCATAATCCGAATGGATTTGAGCATTGCCACAGGAGAAAATGTCTCGTCATAGTCTATACCATAACGTTGACGATATCTCTTGACAACCAGACGGGCTTTATAGGTTTCCATCTTTCCGTCTGCGCCCCTCTTCCTCTTAAAGACCCACTTACACCCTATGGGTTTTACTCCTTCGAGTGGATCAACCAATGTCCACACATCGTTGACCTTCATGGACTCCATTTCAGATTTCATGGCTTCTAGCCATTTCTCAGAGTCAGGTCTCTATATTGCATCCATGTAGGTGATCGGATCCTCATCGTTTTCATCAAGTTCGATAGGATCATCGTCCCAGACCAAAAAACTATAGTATATGTCCGGTTGACGTGGTACTCTACCAGATCGCCTTAAGGGTGCTTGAACAATGGGCTCCGGATCTGATCTAATCAAATCTGGTTCAGGTTCAGCAACTTGTGTCAGTTTTTTCACCTACCGAACTTCGTCAAGTTCGACCTTAGAGGCAACAGTCCCTTCACCAAGGAACTCCTTTTCCAAAAAGATTGCCTTAAGGCTGACAAACACTTTTTGCTCATCAGCTAGGTAGAAGTAATACCCTTTGGTCTCTTTTGGGTATCCTATAAAATTACACTTGTCAGACCTAGGTTTAAGCTTGTCCGTAATTAAACGTTTAACATAAGTCGGACACCCCCAAACCCTAAGGTGCGAGAGTACTGGCTTACATCCTCTCCATATCTCATATGGCATTTTGGTTACAGACTTACTCGAAACTCTATTTAGAAGGTAACAAGCCGATTCGAGTGCATATCCCCAGAGGGAGATCGGCAGACCAGCAAACCCCATCATGGATCGAACCATGTCCAACAAGGTCCGATTCCTCCTTTCAGATACATCATTATGTTTGGTGTTCCAGAAGGAGTCCACTGAGAGAGAATCCCATTCTCTCCAAGATATGTCAGAAAATCATTGGAAAGGTATTCACCTCCTCGATCAGATCGAAGAATTTTAATACACTTTCCAGTTTATTTTTCTACCTCATTTCGGAATAGTTTGAACATTTCAAATGACTCCGACTTATGCTTCATTAAATAGACATACCCATACCTCGATAGGTCGTCTGTGAAGGTTATGAAGTAGAAATATCTACCTTTTGCACTTGAGCTCATGGGTCCACATACATCAGAGTGTACCAGACCCAAGAGTTCACTGGCTCTTTCACCTTTTTCAGTAAAAGGTGATTTGATCATTTTACCAAGAAGACAGGACTCACAGGTTGGAAGTGATTCACAATCACCTACTTCAAGAATTTCTTCTTGAGCCAACCTGTTTATCCTGTTTTTATTTATATAACATAGCCTACAGTGCTAAAGGTAGACTTCTGACACATTATCTATTCTAGGATATTTACCGGAGATTTGAACCACATTAACAGGTTGTGATAGAAAGTAAATTCTATTATTAAGTTGTCCAACAAACATTGTAACACCATTCAAAATGATATTGCAAATATTTTCTTTTATTAAAAATTGATAACCGTTCATGGCCAAAAGGCCTACAGAAATAATATTTAATAAAAAGATTAGACAATAGTGACATTCACTCAGAATTATATTTCGGGAATTGATTACCAGGTTCATGATTTCTAATGCTAGAACTGAAACTTTGCTTCCATCTCCAACGTTCAGGAATCTCTCGCCTTCATCAAATCTCCTACTGATCCGTAGACCCTGCATCGAATTACAAATATGATAAGGGCTTCCGGTATCTAATACCCAGGCAATAGTATCACAAATAGAAAAGTTACAAGGTGTTATCATATAAGTACCCTACTTCTTCTTCAGCCTGTTCGAGTCCAGTGAGGCAATGTATAGAAGACAATTCCTCTTTCAGTGCCCCTGCTTCTTGCGAAAGAAGCACTCCGCCTGGCTCTGGTCAGGCTTGCGCTTCTTGATCTGACCATGTGCAGACATCCCAGCATGCGGTTGCACCTTCTTATTCTTCATCTTCTTGTTCTTCTTCCCTTTCTTAAAGGGTCGACGACCAGAAGAAGACCCTCCCACAATATTTATCGACTCCTTATGGAGCTGGTAATCCTTCTCAAAGTTCTGCAGCAACCCCAACAAGTCGTGGTAGTTCACTACAGGCTTTGTCATCCGAAAATGAGTAAGGAAGGGGAGGAAGGACTTCGGCAATGAATTAAGGATCGCATCCTTACCGAGCTGCTCGTGCAAGGGAAAGCCCAGTTTACTTAGGCACTCAATCATTTCGATCATGTACAGTACATGATCAGTGACTGAGGCTCCATCCCTCATCCGAGCATTGAATATGGCACAACTAGTTTTGTACCTTTCAACATCGTTAGGCATGCCAAAAGAGTCATTCAACATTTGAAGCATCTCCTATGGCTGGGCGTTCTCGAATCTGCGGCTGAACTCATCATTCATTGCTGCCAGCATATTGCACTGAACGGTGGTGCGGTCGTTGAACCACTTCTGATAAGTGTCTCGGACCGTCTCTCTAACGTTCGGGGCTGGCTCCTCAGGTGCCAGATCCGTTACTTCATAAAGGATCTGCTCATGCTCAAGGATGATTTTTAATTTTTGATACCAGCTATCGAAATTAGATCCCATGAGCTTGTCATTATCTAATAATGATCGGAGCGACAGGGTAGTGGCCATAGCTGCATAAAGAAAAACTAGACCTCTATTAGTACATAAATTATAAATACTAAAGATTTGGACTTTAGTCTAAAGTTTCTCCCAGTATTTTTATGAACTGGTAGCCTCAATATCCAATTTGAGGAATTACTTTAATTCCTTAGTGGGTACTAGAATCCACACAGACTACACATGAGCCTAGCTTTAGTTGGTCAACCCATGTGCATCTATGGGTAGGTTCATAACCAGTTGTTTCTCTAAACAACTTCTAGTAATTGATTTTGCCCTAGAACCTAATCAGTAGGCTTTGGCCTCCACTGAAAAGATCTGGTTAGGTCCAACCATTAACATGATTTGATTTGGTGAATCAGACCAATAAATGATCAGGCCCGACTTTGGCTGGCCAACCTGATCACCATCAGAAAGACTCAAACCAAATTATCATATTATGAATGATAATTTTATTAGTCAATAAGCACCAGGCCATTGGGCCTCCAATGATTATTAAACTAATGGACTCATTATCACTCACTTAATGGGAGGCTATGACTTAGTTATCAATATAACTTAACCATTTTTAGGGACCTAATAATTTTTGAGGATTTTATTAGAGGATAGATGAGAAGAAAATATCCAGCCAATTTCAATCCTCCCACTGACTTCACCAAGTCAGATTAAAAAGAATTTAATTAAAGCTGGCATTAGGAGCACCTAAATCAGTCAAACTAATTTACCTAATGACATGGGTGAGCCCTAATCACCAAGTGATCTAATCAAAATCTAATTCACCAGGTTGGCCAGGTAAGTGAGATCAGTGGTGGGGATAAGCCATTAACTCATCAGAGATTGAATCACTGCGAGTAGCTCCCGCTTAAAAACCACTGGTCAAACTACCAAACTTATCTTAGACACCAACCGGTTTATTAGTTTTAATTTGATCAACTTAGTAAATAGGGTTCCACCGCATAGCCATGAATTAAGTCCATCTTGGTCTAGTTAAAGACATGGACCCATTCAACTACAACTATTGGAGTTGAGTCTAGAGTATCCTTGACCTAATCTAATTCAACTTTTGATTAGATTTGACCAATTACTCTAATTTAATCCATTTCTTTAAGCTAACCTTAAGTCTAACCCAATTATGGACCTAATTCATCTAACCCATTGACCCACAAGTTTATGCAATTGTCTTAGGTCTTTATTCACAATTCTAGACCTACTAGACAACACTTAATTCTTTTAATTAAGTATTTGGACTGATGGATCAGGGTTTGATATTTTGAAAATAAATTTTAAATTTGAAAGGTTTTATTTTTTGTTCACCAAATATGTTGACTCATTTCACAAATAGATCAGCACATTTCATAAATAGCAATCTTATTGCTAATTACATAACAGAAAATAATTCAATCAAAATAAATCATGAATATCCCTTTAGATCTAATCTAACACATTCATGATAAATTTTACAATTGAACCTTTACATCTTAATTTCTTTCACTGCTTCATCTACATGGGATATAATTACAGCGGTACCCCTACCGCCATAGGAGACCCCATCGAATGGGAGGAGAGGACCTTTAAACCCTACTTTTCTCCTATGACCAGACGGCCATGGCAACCAACCCAATTCGATTACTTGCTACTTGGATCAAGTATATCTAAATATACCAATTTTAAAATTTAAATTTCAAATTTTAAATTTTAAATTTTGAATTTCAAATTTCAAACAAATTTCAAATTTTAAATTTTTGAATTTCAAAATTTGAATTTCAAAATTTGAATTTTAAATTTTGAATTTTGAATTTGAAATTTTAATCAAATTTCAAATTTTAAATTTTAAATTTTAAATTTCAAATTTTTGAATTTTAAATTTCAAATTTCAAATTTCAAAATTCAAATTTTAAATTTTGAATTTTAAATTTTTGAATTTTGAATTTCGAACAACTTTCAAAATTTAAATTTTAAATTTTGAATTTTAAATTTTAGATTTAAACTTTTAGATTACAACTTAATCTATGCATGCAAATATATATATCATATCTAAGAACCCCCTCTGATACCATTGGTGGAGAAATTCAGTGCAGGGATAAAATGATAATTTTAAAATTTTTTTAAAATTATGATTTTATAGTGGAAAAATATTAATTAATCTAATTAATTAACATAAATTTATCCTATACTAAGATCTAAATATGATATATAGCATACATTCATTTAAATTTAAATTTTAAATTCAAACATTAAACACTTTACTGTAATGTGTTCAGAACATAATACCTTTGTGCGGGTAGTAGATCGCCGCAATCTGATCACCGTTGAGAGAGTCTGATCATTACGATGTAGCCACACAGCGTGTCTGGCCTCTACAGATCATCCACATGAAGCTTCCGATCTGATCGACTCCTCACGAGTGCTAGCTCATTGTAGAGCCCTTTTGACAACCGATGCTGATCGAACTCCTTTGATCGATATCTGTCGATTCTTCGGATGCTCCAGATCGTCAACAGACATGCTTGAGAGGATGTTGAAGATCTTCTTGAGATTTTATGGGCTCATGATACTCGTAGCTCACTTCTCGAACCCCAGGCTAAAACTCTAGGAAACTCACTGGAAACCTTGCACCCACTTTTCTTTCTTTTCTTTCTTTTTCTCTTGGAAGGATATGGATTTTCTTCTCATGCACAAGACTTCCTCACACCCCAAAATTTTTCTCCAAAAATCTTCTTCTTACACGCCCCACTCTTCTCCTCCTTTTATAACCACGTCAAACGTCTTATCCAAAAGAAAGGATAAAGATGAGTAATTGCACATTTGAATTCCAATCAAATTTTGAATTCAAATGGACACCAACCCATCCCTTATCCACTAAAGGCATGAGGCATGGCTTAAATTGTGCATAGAGTGATTTCATGAGAAACTTTTTCTCATGTAATAAATGAGGCGTAAAAAAAAGGGATAAGGCGCAAAGATTGATTGCACATTCAAATTCAAACTTTATTTTGAATTTTAATGGCCAACCAATCATCCTTATCCATTCATTTGGCACATTAAAGTGGGGCGTGGAGAGGGCTTGGCGTGGAGAAATAATTCATGAGAAGTTCCTTCTCATGAATTCAAATGGGTGCAATGGAAGTGAGGTGGCGCATGGAGATTGGGTCAAGGTGGTTTTATTATTTAAACCAACCTAATTGAACCAAATAATTTAGGTCCAATTAGACTAATTTAAATTCAACTTAATTAGGTTTAATTAGGCTCAATAAAATCTTAATCAAATCAAGAATTGACTAAGCCCAAGCCCTGATCAAATCAGGGACCAAACCATCTCGACGATTAGGTCAACTCTTAACCTAATCGGATCAAACCCAACTGAATCCAATTCAATTGGACTTGATCCAAAAATAATTACTCAATCAAATTAAATTAATTAATGATCAAATCACTAATTAAATCTCTCATAAATACTGAGTTCAAATCCGATGGGCAATCGGACATCAGAATTCATCGATATGTAACCCTGATCGAAAAGTCCCAACTAGTGAGACTCTTGACCCCGGTACCCATAATGTGTGGAACTCGTGATTAGAAAATCTTGATTCTCGATCACTGAGTCTCAAACATGTAGGATTCTATACCAGCCATCAGATCAGATAGAAACCTCTAATGTGTGTGACCCCGCAGGTTCGAACCTAAGCCGGTAGCACAGGAACCAATTCCTGTACTAATCGAAGTGACCATCTAGCAATGGTACCCGACATCTGGATAGGTCGAAGAGTCGCAATCGCAACACTCAGAACCTACATGAATATGGTTATTATATAATTCATCCTTTTGACCCCTATGTTTAGGATGACTCAGGGTTAAACTATCAACCCTGATCAGATCATCCGAATCATGCTCAACTCAAACTGTCCTGTGACTCCTCACAAGGACTACCCTGGCCAAGGTTTTGCTAAATTGAAACACAACTGTACACAGCTCCTAAACTGAAGTGGTTAATCCCATCTTGACACACGCACCGACAAGTCAAGTACTTGACTACACCCAGCAGCCTTCTATCACTGAATTAAAAATTCAGGTAGTCCAGTGCCTAAGTGCAGTGAGTTGCTTGCAAGTCACTGTGGCGGTCTCAGGTCGGAGGGATATTTATACCCATATTCCATCAGAGCAAATCTTGACAGCAAAAATAGCTCTGGAGTCGATCACGTTCAGTGTAGTTGTACCCTTACATCTCACCTGTATGCCATACCAATATCTCCACACTCATTGGTTAAGAGGACAACCAATCTATATGACATACAATGACCTATGCTTGATAAATATTATCATCCTTGGAAACAATGTATCATTTGATCGCGAACAGATTTAAGGACTAAACGACAAATCCTCCTTTGTCGAGTCTAAATAGTCCTAAGGACTTCACCACAACATAGGAGTTCATTAGAAGATGAAATATTTTGTGATGAAAAATACCAAAATAATTTTTATTAATTTATAATTCATGTACATATAAAAAAATAAGCACAACCGTTAACAGGCTGACGATTGATTTTGGGACACTATTCCCAACATTTGATATTTTGAATACAATGTGGACAACCTGATCGAGTTGACAGTTGAACTCTGAGGTGTCCTATGAGCATTTTGGTCAAGGGGATGAATTATATGAAAACAATATCCGCATGGGTTCTAAGGATGTTATTCTACACATTCGACCTATCCGACCGTCGGATATCATTACTAGATTATCACTTCGATTGGTATAAAAATTTATTCTTGTGCTACCGACTTAGATTCAGAGCTATGAGGTCACACACATTAGAGTTCACAATTCGATCGGATGATTGATCAACGATTAAGAATCGTTCTAGGGTTAAACGATCAATACGATTGACATTTAACCTAGTGCAAGTGTTGTAGGAGGATCGATTCGTAATTTGATTGCTAATTGGTTTAATTTGATTAAGCCAATAGGTTGAGATTAAATCTAATTGAATATAATTTAATTAGATTTAGTTTGTACTTGATTGGATCAAGTCTAATTGGTTAATTGGATAAGCCAAGTGCAAGAAAAAACTAGTCCTAATTCAATTAGGACTTGGATCAACCTAATTTTTAATTTGATTAAAAAATTAAATCTAATTTAAATATAATTTAATCTGATTAAATTAAGTTCATAATTAGGTTAAGATATTTTCTAGTTAGATTGATTTGATTTTGGTTTGATTTGATTTGAGAAAATAAATTTGAACAAGTCATAGATTGAATCCTAGTAAGACTAGGATTCCACCTTGCACCACCTTAGCCCCCCATGCCCACTCTCTCTTATTTTATGTGATAAAACCTTCTCTCCTAGGCCTTCACGTACACCCAAAGCTTTTCACTCTTTCTTTTTTATATGAAATGTGGTTATGGACTAAGTCAAAGTAGGAATTAGTTTAGATTTCAAATTCTATGAGATAGAATTTTAGAAAACCAAAACTCTTTCCTTGTGGCATTGATTTTACTCAGATTTTTTTTGAGATTTTTGTAGCTTTTATGGCACATATTGTGTACTCTTTTTTGGTGGTCCATGGTAGAAAAAGAAGGAAGGGGGCCCCAAGCTTTGGGCACCCCTTGTCTTGCCCTATTTGGATTTTCCTTGACTAGGTATTTGACCTAGATAAGAATTCTTTATATCTCTTTATTTAAGATAATTTTTTTTTTAAACTTTTTATAGATTATAGAGAATTGAGAGACCTTTGGAGTGTGTAAAAATTAGAGAGAAAGAGTATTGGATCATGGAGATATAATAGACACAAAACTAGGTGTCTAGGTGAGAGGAAAGAGAAGAAGAAGAGGGTCTTCTTCTAGGATTGCTGAGTTCACCTCTTCCCTTCCTCCATCTATGAGTTTTCTAAGAGTGTCTCATATCTAACTCTCCTTCTCCTACTTTTCATCTTTGGAAGAGTCTAAATCAAGAAGAAGGAGGTATCTGATCGACCATCGAAGAAGGATCAGCACAGTACTAGCATATTGTGCTGATTTCCTGCATCAGGACTTCTGATCATGATTCGTGGGCTCGTGTGGATGAATCCTAAAGGTCGGATCAGCAAAATTAGAATGTCTAACTTGCAAGGTAATAGATCTAATCTATTATATTTTACATACATTAGATGTAGTATAGAAACATGTTGATATGATCAACATGTAGTTCTTGCTCTTTATATTTTAATTTTTGATTTAATACTATATAATAATCATATAATAGGATCTTAGATCTAAAAATTTTTTAATTTTATAAGATAAATTTTGATTTATTTTAGTCTTCCGCTGTCTGATCTTGAAAAAGTTTCAAGATCTAATCCCGAAACCCTAGATCTGGTTCCTTCAATTGATATCAGAGCCTAGGTTGTTTATTACATGATTATTTATACATATTTAGATTATTTCTTAGATTAGATCTAATTTATAATCTAAAATTAAAATTTTTAGATCAATCACGAACTGTAGGTGGTCCTGTTGTAAGGTTTATCCCTCACAGTGCAAAGGTTGTCCTAGTTTGTGTAGATCTATCTTTAATCATAAATTTGTTAGATATGGTCTAGATTAAATTTATGATTTATTATATTTAAAAGATATTTAAATCTAAAATAAAATCTCTTTGTTAATAATTTTTGTACAAAGAACCATCATATATTTCTCTGAAAAATTTACGCAGTTTAAAGTTAAAATTATTTCAATTACATGAACCGTTTAGATTAGATCTAAAGTAGTTTCATGCTTATTTCACTTGTATTTTGATTATGAATCAAGCATGCAACTTGGTTGGTAAGAACCATGTTGTAAAAATATTTTATAAACATAAAAATTATTTTCAAAAAGTCAAACCCCAACCCTCAACCCAAAACTTAATTGAGAATTAAGAAGTTGTTTGATTAGGTTCTAGGATTGTGAGTTGAAGAACCTAAGACACAAACCATAACATATTGGGTTAATGGGTTAGTGGGAATTAGATCTATTAATTGGGTTAGACCTAAGGTTAGATTAAAGATGGACTTAATTAGAGAATTGACTAAATCTAATCAATTGATGTCTTAGATTAGGTCAAGGATTCTCTAGATCAATTACAATAGTTGTAGTTGGTCAAGTCCATGTCTTTAACGAGAACCAAATGGACTTGATTCTTGGCTAAGCGGTCTAGCACGAACTGTTAGGTTGATCTAATCGAAACTAATTAAACTAGTTGGTGTCTAAGGTAAACCAGACCGATGGTTTTTAATTGGCAGCCCACTTATCTGGCCATTTCTGATAGTGTCTAAGGCAAGCTTTGGCAAACCCTCCCACCGATCGAGCTTACCTGGTCTCTTGGTGAAATTATATTTTGATCGAATCACTTGACTATTCGAGCTGACCCATGTCAGCTAGGTAAATCAATGTGACTGATTTAGGTGCTCCTAGACCAGCCCTTTTAATGGTCTCCCTTAAGCTGACTTGGTGAAGCCAGTGGGAGGATCATGATAAGCTGGTTCATTTGACCTTCTCCTCTAAATCAATTAAATCTTTTAAAATTATTAGGTCTTTAAAATAAAATAGTTATGATAATAACTAGATCATAGCCTCCCATTAAGTGGATGATAATGGGTCCATCAGTTGGATAATCATTGGAGGCCCAAAGGCCTGGTGCTTATCAGCTGATGGAATTGTCATTCATAATATGATTTTTTGACTGCATCTTTCTAAATGGTGGTTAGGTTAGCCAACCAAAGTTGGACCTAATCATTCATTGGCTAGATGGGCCAAGTATGGTCATGTTAATGGTTGGACCTAACCAAACCTTTTCAGTGGAGGCCAAAGCCTACTAATTAGGGACTGGGATAAAATTAAAATTACTAAAAATTATTTAGAGAAATAATTGATTATGAACCTACCCTTAGATGTACATGGGTTGGCCAACCAAAGTTGAGCTTGGGTGCAGTCTAAGTGGATTCTAGTACCCACTAAGGAATTAGGGTAATTCCTCGAATTGGAGGTAGAGGCTACCAATTTGAATAAAATAGTGAAAGAAACCTTTTGATTAAAGTCTAAATCTTTAGGTTTAATGAATCAATTACTAATTAGGTTATGATTTTTCTTTGTGCAGATATGGCCACTTCCCTATCGCTCCGATCATTGTTAGACAATGATCAGTTGGTGGGATCCAACTTCAGTAGCTGGTACCGAAAGTTGAAGATAGTTCTGGAGTATGAACGGATCCTATATGTGATAACGGATCCTGCACCAGAGGAGCCAGCTGCCAATGCATGTGGAACAGTCAGAGATACTTACCAGAAGTGGCTCAGTGATCGGATCACGGTGTGCTGCATCATGCTGGCTGCCATGAGCAATGAGTTGAATCACAGATTTGAGACTTTTCAGCCAAAGGACATGCTTCAAGTGTTAGATGATGCCTTTAGCACACTCGATGATGTGGAGAGGCACAAGACTAGTTGTCCATCTTTAATGTCAAAATATGGGATGGTGCCTCTGTCACTGATCATGTATTGTACATGATCGAGCTGATGGAGCATTTGTGCAAGCTCGGCTTTCTCTTGCATGAGCCGCTTGGAAAAGATGCAATACTAAACTCGCTGCCCAAGTCTTATCTCCCATTCCTCACTCATTATAGAATGTCAAAGCCTGAACTAAACTACCATGGGTTACTGGGGTTGCTTCAGAACTTTGAGAAGGATCACCAACTCCACAAGGAGTCGGTGAACTTAGTGAGAGGTTCGTCTTCTGATTCTTGACCCTTTAAGAAAGGAAAGAAGAACAAGAAGAAGAAAGTGAAGAAGGTGCAAGTTCAGGCTGGGACATCAGTGCAGGGCTAGACCAAAAAGATCAAACTCGATAAGAGTCAAGCTGAATGCTTCTTTTGCAAGAAGTGGGGGCACTAGAAGAGGAACTGTCCTCAGTACATTACCTCCCTGGATTCGAACAGGTAGAGAAAGAAGCAAGCTGTTACTGGGCAAGATATTTATATGATAACTCCTTGCAATTTCTCTATTTGTGATATAACTGACTGGGTATTGGATACCGGTAGCTCTTACCATATTTGTAATTTGTTGTAGGGGTTGCAGGTCAGTAGGAGATGTTGGGAATAGTATCCCAAAGCCAATCGTCAACCTATTGACGGTTGTGCTCATTTTTGTATATGTACATGAATTATGAATTAATAAAAATTATTTTGATATTTTTCATCACAAAATGTTTCATCTTCTAATGAACTCCTATATTGTGGTGAAGTCCTTAGGACTATTAAGACTCGACAAAGGAGGATTTATTGTTTAGTCCTTAAATCTATTCGCGACCAAATGATACGTTGTTACCAAGGACGACAACGTTTATCAAGCATAGGTCATTGTGTGCCATATAGGTTAGTTGTCCTCTTAACCAATGAGTGTGGAGACACTGGTATGGCATACAGGTGAGATGTAAGGGTACATCTGCACTGAACGTGACCGACTCCAGAGCTATTTCTGCTGTCAAGATTTGCTCCGATGGAATATGGGTATAAATATCCCTCCGACCTGATACCACCACGGTGACTTGCAAGCAACTCACTGTACTTAGGCACTGGACTACCTGAATTTCTAATTCAGTGACGAAAGCCTGCTGGGTGTAGTCAAGTACTTGACTTATCGATGCGTGTGTCAAGATGAGATTAACCACTCCAGTTTAGGAGCTGTGTACAGTCATATTTCAATTTAGCAAAATCTTGGCCAAGGTAGTCTTTGTGAGGAGTCACAAGACTGTTTGAGTTGAGCACGATTTGGATGATCTGATCAGGGTTGACAGTTTAACCCTGAGTCATCCTAAACACAGAGGTCAAAAAGATGAATTATACAGTAACCATATTCACATAGATTCTGAGTATTGTGATTGTGAATATTCAACCTATCTGATCACCGGGTACCATTGCTAGATGGTCACTTTGATTAGTACAGGAATTGATTCCTGTGCTACCGACTTAGTTTCGAACCTGCGGGGTCACACACATTAGAGGTTCCTAACTTATTTGGTTCAATTAGGTTGGTTTAAATAATGAAACCACCTTGACCCATTCTCCCTGCGCCACCTCACTTCCACTGTGCCCATTTGAATTCACAAGAAGGAAGTTCTCATGAATTTTTTCTCATGCAAAGGCCTCCTCACGCCCTACTTTAATGTGCTAAATGAGTAGATAAGGATGATTGGTTGGCCATTCAAATTCAAAATAAAGTTTGAATTTGAATGAGCAACCAATCTTAGTGCCTTGACCTTATCCTCTTTTAGCACCCCATTTATTACACGAGAAAATGTTTCTCATGAAATCACTCATGCACAAATTAAGCCACGCCCTCCTCTCTCACACCCTTAGTGGATAGGAATAAATTGATTTCCATTTGAATTTAAAATTTGATTTGAATTCAAATGTGCAATTACTCATCTTTATCCTCTCACATGGATAAGACGTTTGACATTGTTTTAAAAGGAGGAGAAGAGTGGGGTGTGTGCAAGAAAAATTTTGGAGAGAAAATCTGGGCGTGAGGAATCCTTGTGTGCAAGGTGAATGTCAATATCCTTCCGAGAGAAAAAGAAAGAAAAGAAAGAAAAAATATGCGCAGGGTTTCAGTGAGTTTTTCAGGGTTTCAGTCTGGAGTTCGGAAAGTGAGAAGGTGAGCTATGAGTGTCGTGAGCCCACCAAATTTTAAAAAAATCTTCAACATCCTCTCAAGCACATCTGCTGATGATCTAGAGCTTCCAAAAAATCGACAGACATCGATCGAAGGAGTTCGATTAGCATCGGCCGTCGAAAGAGCTCTACAACGAGCTAGCACTCGTGAGGAGTCGATCAGATCGAAAGCTTCGTGTGGATGATCTGCAGAGGCCAGACACACTGTGTGGCTGCATCACGATGATCAGACTCTCCCGACGGTGATCAAATTACGGCGATCTACTACCCGCACAAAGGTATTGTGTTTTGAACACATTACAGTAAAGTATTTACTGTTCAAATTTGAATTTCAAATTTAAATGTATGCATGCTATATATCATATTTAGATCGTAGTGTAGGATAAATTTTTATTAATTAATTAGATTAATTAATAATTTTTACTGTAAATAGTAATTTTGAAAAGTTTTAAATTACCATTTTACCCCTGTACTGAATTTTCCCCAACAATGGTATCAGAGCGGGTTCTTAGATATGATATATATATTTGCATGCATAGATTAAGTTGTAATCTAAAAGTTTAAATTTGAAATTTGAAATTTAAAATTTTAAATTTGAATTTTGAAAGTTGTTCGAAATTCAAAATTTAAAAATTTGAAATTCAAAATTTGAAATTTGAATTTTAAAATTTGAAATTCGAAATTCAAAATTCAAAATTTGAAATTTAAATTTTGAAATTTGGTTGAAATTTCAAATTTAAAATTCAAAATTTAAAATTCAAAATTTGAAATTCAAAATTTAAAATTCAAAAATTTGAAATTTATTTGAAATTTGAAATTCAAAATTTAAAATTTGAAATTTAAAATTTGAAATTTAAATTTTAAAATTGGTATATTTAGATATACTTGATCCAAGTAGCAAGTAATCGAATTGGGTTGGTTGCCATGGCCGCCCGATCATAGGAGAAAAATAAGGTTTAAAGGCCCTCTCTTTCCATTCGATGGGGTCTCCTATGGCGGTAGGAGTGCCGATGCGATTATATCCTATACTGATGAAGCAGCGAAAGGAATATTCATGATTTATTTTGATTGAGTTATTTTCTGTTATGTAATTAGCAATAGGATTGCTATTTATAAAATGTGCTGATATATTTGTGTAATAAGTCAACATATTTGGTGAACAGAAAATAAAACCTTTCAAATTTAAAAATTATTTTCGAAATGCCAAACCCTGACCTATCAGCCCAAATACTTAATTAAAAAAATTAAGTGTTGTCTAGTAGGTCTAAAATTATGAATTAAGACCTAAGACAATTGCATAAACTTGTGGGTCAATGGGTTAGATGGATTAGATCCATAATTGGGTTAGACCTAAGGTTAACTTAAAGAAATGGACTAAATTAGAGTAATTGATCAAATCTAATCAAAAGTTGAATTAGATTAGGTCAAGGATACTCTAGACTCAACTTCAATAGTTGTAGTTGAATGGGTCCATATCTTTAACTAGACCAAGATGGACTTAATTCATGGCTATGCGGTGGAACCTTATTTACTAAGTTGATCAAATTAAAACTAATGAACCGGTTGGTGTCTAAGATAAGTTTGGCAGTTTGACCAGTGGTTCTAAAGCGGGAGCTACTCGCAGTGATTCGATCTCAGATGAGTTAATGGCTTATCCCCACCACTGATCTCACTTACCTGGCCAACCTGGTGAATTAGGTTTTGATTAGATCACTTGGTGATTAGGGCTCACCCATGTCATTAGGCAAATCAGTTTGACTGATTTAGGTGCTCCTAATGCCAGCTTTAAGTAAATTTTTTTTAATCTGACTTGGTGAAGTCAGTGGGAGGATTGAAATTGGCTGGATATTTTCTTCTCTTCAATTCTTTAATAAAATCCTCAAAAACTATTAGGTCCTAAAAATGATTAAGTTATATTGATAACTAAATCATAGCCTCCCATTAAGTGAGTGATAATAAGTCTATTAGTTTAATAATCATTGGAGGCCCAAAGGCCTGGTGCTTATTGACTAATGGAATTATCATTCATAGATGATAATTTGGTTTGAGTCTTTCTGATGGTGGTTAGGTTGGCCGACCAAAGTCGGGCTTGATCAGTTATTGGTCTGATTCACCAAATCAAATCATGTTAATATTGGAAATAGTGTCCCAAAGTCAATCGTCAGCCTGTTGACAGTTGTGCTCATTTTTGTATATGTACATGAATTATGAATTAATAAAAATTATTTTGATATTTTTTATCACAAAATATTTCATCTTCTAATGAACTCCTATGTTGTGGTGAAGTCCTTAAGACTATTTAGACTCGACAAAGGAGGATTTGTCATTTAGTCCTTAAATCTGTTTGCGACCAAATGATACGTTGTTACCAAAGACGACAACGTTTATCAAGCATAGGTCGTTGTGTGCCATATAGGTTGGTTGTCCTCTTAACCAATGAGTGAGGAGATACTGGTATGGCATACAGGTGAGATGTAAGGGTACATCTGCACTGAATGTGACCAACTCTGGAGCTATTTCTGCTGTCAAGATTTACTCCGATGGAATATGGATATAAATATCCCTCTGACTTGAGACCGCCACGGTGACTTGCAAGCAACTCACTGCACTTAGGCACTGGACTACCTGAATTTTTAATTCAGTGACGGAAGGCTGCTGGGTGTAGTCAAGTACTTGACTTGTCGGTGCGTGTGTCAAGATGGGATTGACCACTCCAGTTTAGGAGCTATGTACAGTCGTATTTCAATTTAGCAAAATCTTGGTCAGGGTAGTCCTTGTGAGGAGTCACAGGAGTGTTTGAGTTGAGCACGATTCGCATGATCTGATCAGGGTTGATAGTTTAACCCTGAGTCATCCTAAACACAGGGGTCAAAAGGATGAATTATACAGTAACCATATTGATGTAGGTTCTGAGTGTTGCGATTGCGACTCTTCGACCTATCCGGACATCGGGTACCATTGCTAGATGGTCACTTCATTTAGTACAGGAATTGGTTCTTGTACTACCGACTTAGTTTCGAACCTGTGGGGTCACACACATTAGAGGTTCCTATCTGATCTGATGGCTGATGTAGAATCCTACATGTTTGAGACTCAGTGATCAAGAATCAGGATTCTCTGATCATGAGTTCCACACATTATGGGTACCGGGGTCAAGAGTCTCACTGGTTGGGATTTTTCGATCAGGGTTACATATCGATGAATTCTGATGTCCGATTGCCCATCGAATTTGGACTCAATATTTATGAGAGGTTTAATTAGTGATTTGATTGCTAATTAACTCAATTTGATTAAGTAATTATTTTTGGATCAAGTCCAATTGAATTGGATTCAGTTGGGTTTGACCCGATTAGGTTAAGAGTTGACCTAATCGTCGAGATGGTTTGGTCCCTGATTTGATCAAGGGTTGGGCTTAGTCAATTCCTGATTTGATTAAAATTTTATTGAGCCTAATTAAGTTTAATTTAGTTGGATTTAAATTAATCTAATTGGACCTAAATTATTTGGTTCAATTAGGTTGGTTTAAATAATTAAACCACCTTGACCCAATCTCCATGCGCCACCTCACTTCCATTGCACCCATTTGAATTTATGAGAAGGAACTTCTCATGAATTATTTTCTCACGCCAAGCCCTCTCCACACCCCACTTTAATATGCCATATGAATGGATAAGGATGATTGGTTGGCCATTCAAATTCAAAATAAAGTTTGAATTTGAATGGGCAATCAATCTTTGCAGCTTATCCTTTTTTTTACGTCCCATTTATTACATGAGAAAAGATTTCTCATGAAATCACTCCATGCACAATTTAAGCCACGCCTCACATCTTTAGTGGATAAGGGATGAGTTGGTATCCATTTGAATTCAAAATTTGATTTGAATTCAAATGTGCAATTACTCATCTTTATCATTTCTTTTGGATAAGACGTTTGACGTTGTTATAAAAAGAGGAGAAGAGTGGGGCGTGCAAGAAGAAGATTTTTGGAAAAAAATTTTGGGACGTGAGAAGTCTTGTGCGTGAGAAGGAAGTCCATATCCTTCCAAGAGAAAAAGAAAGAAAAGAAAGAAAAATGGGTGCAAGGTTTTCGGTGAGTTCTCTAGAGTTTTAGCCTGGGGTTCGGGAAGAGAGAAAGTGAGCTATGAGTGTCGTGAGCCCACAAAATCTCAGAGAGATCTTCAACATCCTCTCAAGCATATCTGTTGATGATCCGAAGCATCTGAAGAATCGACAAACATCGATTGAAGGAGTTCGATCAGCATCGACCATCAAAAGGGCTCTACAACGAGCTAGCACTCATGAGGAGTCGATCAGACCGAGAGCTTCGTGTGGATGATCCATAGAGGTCAGACATGCTGTGTGGCTATGTCGCAATGATCAGACTCTTCCGACGGGGATCAGATTGTGGTGATCTACTATCCGCACAAAGGTATTGTGTTCTGAACATATTACAGTAAAGTGTTTACTGTTTGAATTTGAAATTTAAATTTAAATAAATGCATGCTATATATCATATTTAGATCCTAGTGTAGGGTAAATTCATGTTAATTAATTAGATTAATTAATATTTTTTCACTGTAAAATCATAATTTTGAAAAAATTTTAAAATTATCATTTTATCCCTGCATTAATTTTTTCTCACAAATGATATCAGAGCGAGTTCTTAGATATGATATATATATTTGCATACGTAGATTAAGTTGTAATCTAAAAGTTTAAATTTGAAATTTGAAATTCAAAATTTGAAATTTAAATTTTGAAAGTTGTTCAAAAATTTGAAATTCAAAATTTAAAATTTGAAATTTGAAATTTAAAATTTAAAATTCAAAAATTTAAAAATTTGAAATTTGTTTGAAATTTGAAATTCAAAATTTAAAATTTGAAATTTAAAAATTTAAAATTTAAATTTTAAAATTGGTATATTTAGATATACTTGATCCAAGTAGCAAGTAATCAAATTGGGTTGGTTGCCATGGCCATCCGGTCAGAGGAGAAAAGTAGGGTTTAAGGGCCCTTTCCTCCCATTCGATGGGGTCTCCTATGGTGGTAGGGGTGCTGCTACAATTATATCCATGCAGATGAAGTAGTGAAAGGAATTAAATGTAAAGGTTCAATTGTGAAATTTATCATGAATGTGTTAGATTAGATCTAAAGAATATTCATGATTTATTTTGATTGAGTTATTTTCTGTTATGTAATTAGTAATAGGATTGTTATTTATGAAATGTGCTGATCTATTTGTGAAATGATTCAACATATTTGATGAACAAAAAATAAAACCTTTCAAATTTAAAAATTATTTTCAAAATATCAAACCCCGACCCATCAGCCCAAATACTTAATTAAAAGAATTAAGTGTTGTCTAGTAGGTCTAGAATTGTGAATTAAGACCTAAGATAATTGCATAAACTTGTGGGTCAATGGGTTAGATGGATTAGGTCCATAATTGGGTTAGACCTAAGGTTAGCTTAAAGAAATGGACTAAATTAGAGTAATTGGTCAAATCTAATCAAAAGTTGAATTAGATTAGGTCAAGGATACTCTAGACTCAACTCCAATAGTTGTAGTTGAATGGGTCCATGTCTTTAACTAGACCAAGATGGACTTAATTCATGGCTACGCAGTGGAACCCAATTTACTAAGTTGATCAAATTAAAACTAATGAACCGATTGGTGTCTAAGGTAAGTTTGGTAGTTTGACTAGTGGTTTTTAAGTGGGAGCTACTCGCAGTGATTTGATCTCTGACGAGTTAATGGCTTATCCCCACCACTGATCTCACTTACCTGGCCAACCTGATGAATTAGATTTTGATTAGATCACTTGGTGATTAGGGCTCACCCATATCATTAGGTAAATCAGTTTGACTGATTTAGGTGCACCTAATACTAG
>NC_026002.2:62033265-62079650 GCF_000442705.2 Elaeis guineensis | reverse complement strand
GACTTAATTCATGGCTACGGTGGAACCCTATTTACTAAGTTGATCAAATTAAAACTAATGAACCGGTTGGTGTCTAAGGTAAGTTTGGCAGTTTGACCAGTGGTTTTTAAGGGGAGCTACTCGCAGTGATTCGATCTCTGACGAGTTAATGGCTTATCCCCACCACTGATCTCACTTACCTGGCCAACCTGATGAATTAGATTTTGATTAGATCACTTGGTGATTAGGCTCACCCCATATCATTAGGTAAATCAGTTTGACTGATTTAGGTGCACCTAATACTAGCTTTAAGTAAATCCTTTTTAATCTGACTTGGTGAAGTCAATGGAGGATTGAAATTGACTGGATATTTTCTTCTCATCTATCCTTTAATAAAATCCTCAAAATTATTAGGTCCCTAAAAATGATTAAGTTATATTGATAACTAAGTCATAGCCTCCTATTAAGTGAGTGATAATGAGTCCATTAGTTTAATAATCATTGGAGGCCCAAAGGCCTGGTGCTTATTGACTAATGGAATTATCATTCATAATATGATAATTTGGTTTGAGTTTTTTTGATGGTGATCAGGTTGGCTGGCCAAAGTCGGGCCTGATCATTTATTGGTCCGATTCACCAAATCAAATCATGTTAATGGTTGGACCTAACCAGATCTTTTCAGTGGAGGCCAAAGCCTACTGATTAGGTTCTGGGGCAAATCAATTACTAGAAGTTGTTTAGAGAAACAACTGGTTATGAACCTACCCATAGATGCACATGGGTTGACCAACCAAAGTTGGGCTCGTGTTAGTCTGTGTGGATTCTAGTACCCACTAAGAAATTAAAGTAATTCTTCGAATTGGAGGTTGAGGCTACCAGTTCATAAAAATACTGGGAGAAACTTTAGACTAAAGTCCAAGTCTTTAGTATTTATAATTTATGTACTAATAGAGGTCTGATTTTTCTTTATGCAGCTATGGCCACTACCCTATCCCTCCGGTCATTATTAGATAATGACAAGCTCATGGGACCTAATTTTGATAGCTGGTATCAAAAATTAAAAATTATCCTTGAGCATGAGTGGATCCTTTATGTAGTAACGGATTCTGTATCTGAGGAGCCAACCCCGAACGCTCGAGGAACGATCCGAGACACTTACCAGAAGTGGCTCAATGACCGCACCACCGTTCGGTGCATTACACTGGCGGCAATGAATGATGAGTTCAGCCACAGGTTCGAGAATGCCCAACCATAGGAGATGCTTCAAATGTTGAACGACTCCTTTGGCACGCTTGACGATGTTGAAAGGTATAAAACTAGTTGTACCATTTTCATTGCTCGGATAAGGGATGGAGCCTCAGTCATTGATCATGTACTGTACATGATGGAAATGATTGAGTGCCTAAGTAAACTGGGCTTTCCCTTGCACGAGCAGCTCGGTAAGGATGCGATCCTTAATTCATTGCCCAAGTCCTTCCTCCCCTTCCTTACTCATTTTTGGATGACAAAGCCTGCAGTGAACTAGCACGGCTTGTTGGGGTTGCTGCAGAACTTTGAGAAGGATCACCAGCTCCATAAGGAGTTGGTGAATGTTGTGGGAGGGTCTTCTTCTGGTCGTCGACCCTTTGAGAAAGGGAAGAAGAAGAACAAGAAGAAGAAGAATAAGAAGGTGCAGCTGCATACTCGGACGTCTGCATAGGGTCAGACCAAGAAGCGCAAGCCTGACCAGAGCCAGGCAGAGTGCTTCTTTTGCAAGAAGCAGGGGCACTGGAAGAGGAACTGTCCTCTATACATTGCCTTCCTGGACCCAAACAGGCCGAAGAAGAAGCAAGGTACTTATATGATAACACCTTACAACATTTTCATTTGTGATACTACTGCCTGGGTATTGGATACCGGAAGCCCTTATCATATTTGTAATTCGATGCAGGGTCTGCAGATTAGTAGGAGATTTGATGAAGGTGATAGATTTCTGAACGTTGGAGATGGAAGCAAAGTTCCAGTTCTAGCATTAGGAATCATGAACCTTGTAATCAATTCTTGAAATATAATTCTGAGTGAATGTCACTATTGTCCAAGCTTTTTATTAAATATTATTTTGGTAGGGCTTTTGGCCATGAATGGTTATCAATTTTTAATAAAAGAAAATATTTGCAATATCATTTTGAATGGTGTTACAATGTTTGTTGGATAACTTAATAATAGAATTTACTTTCTATCACAACCTGTTAATGTGGTTCAAACCTCCGGTAAACATCCTAGAATAGATAATGTGTCAGAAGTCTACCTTTGGCACTGTAGGCTAGGTCATATCAATAAGAACAGGATAAACAGGTTGGCTCAAGAAGGAATTTTGAAGTTGGTGATTGTGAATCATTTCCAACCTGTGAGTCCTGTCTTCTTGGTAAAATGACCAAGTCACCTTTTACTGAAAAAGGTGAGCGAGCCAGTGAACTCTTGGCTCTGGTATATTCTGATGTATGTGGACCCATGAGCTCAAGTGCAAGAGGTGGATATTTCTACTTCATAACCTTCACAGATGACCTATCGAGGTATGGGTATGTCTATTTAATGAAGCATAAGTCAGAGTCGTTTGAAATGTTTAAACTATTCCGAAATGAGGTAGAAAAATAAACTGAAAAGTGTATTAAAACTCTTCGATCTGATCAAAGAGGTGAATACCTTTCCAATAATTTTCTGACATATCTTGGGGAGAATGGGATTCTCTCTCAGTAGACTCCTCCTGGAACACCACAACATAATGGTGTATCTGAAAGGAGGAATCGGACCATATTGGACATGGTTCGATCCATGATGGGGTTTGCTAGTCTGCCGATCTCCCTCTGGGGATATGCACTCAAATCGGCTTGTTACCTTCTAAATAGAGTTTCGAGTAAGTCTGTAACCAAAACGTCATATGAAATATGGATAGGACGTAAGCCAGTACTCTCGCACCTTAGGGTTTGGGGGTGTCCGGCTTATGTTAAACGTTTAATTATGGACAAGCTTGGACCTAGGTCTGACAAGTATAATTTTATAGGGTACCCAAAAGAAATCAAAGGGTATTACTTCTACCTAGCTGATGAGCAAAAAGTGTTTATCAGTCTTAAGGCAATCTTTTTGGAAAAGGAGTTCCTTGGTGAAGGGACTGTTGCCTCTAAGGTCGAACTTGACGAAGTTCGACAGGTGGAAAAATCGACACAAGTTGCTGAACCTGAACCGAATTTGATTAGATTAGATTCGGAGCCCATTGTTCAAGCATCCTTAAGGCGATCTGGTAGAGTACCACGTCAACCGGACAGATACTATGGTTTCTTGGTCCGGGACAATGATCCTATCGAACTTGATGAAAATGATGAGGATCCGATCACCTACATGGATGCAATGCAGAGACCCGACTCTGAGAAATGGCTAAAAGTCATGAAATCCAAAATGGAGTCCATGAAGGTCAATGATGTGTGGACATTGGTTGACCCATCCGAAGAAGTAAAACCCATAGGGTGTAAGTGGGTCTTCAAAAGGAAGAGAGGCGCAGATGGAAAGGTGGAAACCTATAAAGCCCGTCTAGTTGCCAAGGGATATCGTCAACGTTATGGTTTAGACTATGACGAGATATTTTTTCCTGTGGCAATGCTCAAATCCATTCGGATTATGCTTGCGATAGCTGCCCATATGGACTATGAAATCTGACAGATGGATGTAAAGATAGCTTTCTTAAACGGAGAGCTGGACGAAGAGGTGTATATGATACAACCTAAAGGATTCACGTCCACAGATGAGTCTAAGGTGTGCAGGCTATAGAGGTCCATTTATGGACTTAAGCAGGCATCACGGAGTTGGAACATACGTTTTGATAAGACGATCAAGATGTATGGCTTCGTTAAGAACGGAGAAGAGCCCTACATTTATAAGTGGGTTAATGGTCTAGTAGTAGTATTTCTTGTATTGTATATGGATGACATTCTCTTAATCGAGAATAATATCCCTGCATTACAGGAAATAAAGATTTAGCTGTCATCACAGTTCTCCATGAAGGATCTGGGAGAAGCTTCCTACATCCTAGGGATGAGGATCTATAGGGATAGATCTAAAAGGTTGCTTAGTTTATCTCAGTCCGCGTACATTGATACTATGCTGAAGAAATTCAGCATGGAGAATTCCAAGAAAGGCTATCTTCCGATAGGCCATGGAATTTCTCTCTCGAAGAGGAATTGTCCGACAAGACCTCAAGAGAGAGAGCGTATGGATAGGATTCCATATGCTTCGACAGTGAGATCTATCATGTACGCCATGACATGTACACGATCAGATGTGGCATACTCACTAGGGGTAGTGAGTAGATACCAATCTGATCCATGGGAGAATCACTGGAAGGTTGTGAAAACCATCCTGAAGTATTTAAGAAATACTAAGGACCAGTGGCTTATTTATGGTGAATCAGACTTGAGACTCATAGGGTTTACAGATTCTAGTTTCCAGTCTGATCACGATGGCAGCAAAAGTGTGTTGAGATTTATTTTTACCCTTAATGGTTGGGCTATCTGCTGGAAAAGATTCAAGCAGTACACAGTGGCTGATTCAGTTTGTGAGGTGGAGTATGTCGCTGCATCAGATGCTGCCAAAGAAGTGGTGTGGCTGAAAAAATTCATCACCGAGCTTGAAGTAGCACTCTCCCTTGTTGGTCCAGTTCTGCTCTACTGTGACAGCTCTGGAGCCATTGCTCAGGCGAAGGAACCAAAGGCACACCAGCGGACGAAACATATTCTGCGCCGCTACCATCTCATCCAGAAAATTATGGATTGAGGTGACGTCGATCTTCAGAATATCGACGGAAAGGAGAACCCGACCCACCCATTCACTAAAGCCATTGCGGTGAAGGAGTTCGACAACAAGCCGAAGATGGGTATTAGATACTGCACCGATTGGCTTTAGGCCAAGTGGGAGATTGTTGGGAATAGTGTCCCAAAGCCAATCATCAGCCTGTTGATGGTTGTGCTCATTTTTATATATGTACATGAATTATGAATTAATAAAAATTATTTTGGTATTTTTCATCACAAAATGTTTCATCTTCTAATGAACTCCTATGTTGTGGTGAAGTCCTTAGGACTATTTAGACTCGACAAAGGAGGATTTATCGTTTAGTCCTTAAATCTGTTCGCGACCAAATGATACGTTGTTACCAAGGACGACAATGTTTATCAAGCATTGGTCGTTATGTGCCATATAAGTTGGTTGTCCTCTTAACCAATGAGTGTGGGACACTGGTATGGCATACATGTGAGATGTAAGGGTACATCTGCACTGAACGTGACCGACTCTGAAGCTATTTCTACTGTCAAGATTTGCTCCAATAAAATATGGGTATAAATATTCCTCCGACCTGAGACCGCCATGGTGACTTGCAAGCAACTCACTGCATTTAGGCACTGGACTACCTGAATTTCTAATTTAGTGACGGAAGGCTGCTGGGTGTAGTCAAGTACTTGATTTGTCGGTGCGTGTGTCAAGATGGGATTGACCACTCCAGTTTAGAAGCTATGTACATTCGTATTTTAATTTAGCAAAATCTTGATCAGGGTAGTCCTTGTGAGGAGTCACAGGACTGTTTGAGTTGAGCACGATTCGGATGATCTGATCAGGGTTGACAGTTTAACCCTGAGTCATCCTAAACACAGGGGTCAAAAGGATGAATTATACAGTAACCATATTCATGTAGGTTCTGAGTGTTGCGATTACGACTCATCGATCTATCCGAATATCAGGTACCATTGCTAGATAGTCACTTCGATTAGTACAGGAATTGGTTCCTGTGCTACCGACTTAGGTTCGAACCTATGGGGTCACACACATTAGAGGTTCCTATCTGATCTGATGGCTGATGTAGAATCCTACATGTTTGAAACTCAGTGATCGAGAATCAGAATTCTCTGATCACGAGTTCCACACATCATGGGTACCGGGGTCAAGAGTCCCACTGGTTGGGACTTTTCGATCAGGGTTACATATCGATGAATTCTGATGCCTGATTGCCCATCAAATTTGGACTCAGTATTTATGAGAGATTTAATTAATGATTTGATTGCTAATTAACTCAATTTGATTGAGTAATTATTTTTGGATCAAGTCCAATTGAATTGGATTCAGTTGGGTTTGACCCGATTAGGTTAAGAGTTGACCTAATCGTTGAGATGGTTTGGTCCCTGATTTGATAGGGTTTGGGCTTAGTCAATTTCTGATTTGATTAAGATTTTATTGAGCCTAATTAAGCCTAATTTAATTAGGTTTAAATTAATCTAATTGGACCTAAATTATTTGGTTCAATTAGGTTGGTTTAAATAATGAAACCACCTTGACCCAATCTCCATGCGCCACCTCACTTCCATTGCACCCATTTGAATTCATGAGAAAAAACTTTTCATGAATTATTTTCTCATGCCAAGCTCTCTCCATGCCCCACTTTAATGTGCCATATGAATGGATATGGATGATTGGTTGGCCATTCAAATTCAAAATAAAGTTTGAATTTGAATGGGCAATCAATCTTTGCACCTTATCCCTTTTTTTATGCCTCATTTATTACATGAGAAAAGGTTTCTCATGAAATCACTCCATGCATAATTTAAGCCATGCCTCACACCTTTAGTGGATAAGGGATGAGTTGGTGTCCATTTGAATTCCAAATTTAATTTGAATTCAAATGTGCAATTACTCATCTTTATCCTTTCTTTTGGATAAGACGTTTGACGTTGTTATAAAAGGAGGAGAAGAGTGGGGCATGCAAGAAGAAGATTTTTGGAGAAAAATTCTGAGGCGTGAGAAGTCTTGTGCGTGAGAAGGAAGTCCATATCCTTCCAAGAGAAAAAGAAAGAAAAGAAAGAAAAGTGGGTGCAAGGTTTCCGGTGAGTTCCCTAGAGTTTTAGCCTGGGGTTCGGGAAGAGAGAAAGTGAGCTACGAGTGTCGTGAGCCCACAAAATCTCAGGAAGATCTTCAACATCCTCTCAAGCACATCTGTTGATGGTCTAGAGTATTCGAAGAATCGACAGATATCAATCGAAAGAGTTCGATCAGCATCGACCGTCAAAAAAGCTCTACAGCGAGCTAGTACTCGTGAGGAGTCGATCAGATCAGGAGCTTCATGTGGATGATCCGTAGAGACCAGACACACTGTGTGGCTATATCACAATAATCAGACTCTTCCGACGGTGATCAGATTGCGGCGATCTACTACCCGCACAAAGGTATTGTGTTCTGAACACATTACAGTAAAGTGTTTACTGTTTGAATTTGAAATTCAAATTTAAATGAATGCATGCTATATATCATATTTAGATCCTAGTGTAGGGTAAATTCATATTAATTAATTAGATTAATTAATATTTTTTCACTATAAAATCATAATTTTAAAAAAATTTTAAAATTATCATTTTACCCCTGCATTGAATTTTTTCCACTGTTAATGGTTGGACCTAACCAGATTTTTTCAGTGGAGGCCAAAGCCTACTGATTAGGTTCTGGGGCAAAATTAATTACTAGAAGTTGTTTAGAGAAACAACTGGTTATGAACCTACCCATAGATGCACATGGATTAACCAACCAAAGTTGGGCTCGTGTGTAGTTTGTGTGGATTCTAGTACCCACTAAGGAATTAAAGTAATTTTTTGAATTGGAGGTTGAGGCTACCAATTCATAAAAATACTGAGAGAAACTTAGACTAAAGTTCAAGTCTTTAGTATTAATAATTTATGTACTAATATAGGTCTGATTTTTCTTTATACAGCTATGGCCACTACCCTGTCGCTCCGGTCGTTATTAGATAATGACAAGCTCATGGGATCTAATTTTGATAGCTGGTATCAAAAATTAAAAATTATTCTTGAGCATGAGCAGATCCTTTATGTAGTAACGGATCCAGCACTTGAGGAGCCAACCCTGAATGCTAGAGGGACGGTCCGAGATATTTATCATAAGTGGCTCAATGACCGCACCAACGTCCGATGCATAATGCTGGCGGCAATGAATGGTGAGTTCAGTCACAGGTTCGAGAATGCCCAGCCACAGGAGATGCTTCAAATATTGAATGACTCTTTTGGCACGCCTGACGATGTTGAAAGGCACAAAACTAGTTGTGCCATTTTCAATGCTCGGATGAGGGATGGAGCCTCAATCTCTGATCATGTACTGTACATAATCGAAATGATTGAGCACCTAAGTAAACTGGGTTTTCCCCTGCACGAGCAGCTCGGTAAGGATGCGATCCTTAATTCTCTGCCTAAGTCCTTCCTTCCCTTCCTTACTCATTTTTGAATGATAAAGCCTGCAGTGAACTACCACGGCTTGTTGGGGTTACCGCAGAACTTTGAGAAGGATCACCAGCTCCATAAGGAGTTGGTGAATGTTGTGGGAGGGTCTTCTTCTGGTCGTCGACCCTTTAAGAAATGGAAGAAGAACAAGAAGAAGAAGAATAAGAAGGTGCAGCTGCATTATGGGACGTCTGCACAGAGTCAGACCAAAAAGTGCAAGCCTGACCAGAGCCAGGCAGAGTGCTTCTTTTGCAGGAAGCAAGGGCACTGGAAGAGGAACTATCCTCTATATATTGCCTCACTGGATCCGAACAGGCCAAAGAAGAAGCAAGGTACTTATATGATAACACCTTGCAACTTTTTCATTTGTGATACTACTGCCTGGGTATTGGATACCGGAAGCCCTTATCATATTTGCAATTCGATGCAGGGTCTGCAGGTCAGTAGGAGATTTGATGAAGGCGAGAGGTTCCTGAACGTTGGAGATAGAAGCAAAGTTCCAGTTCTAGCATTAGGAATCATGAACCTTATAATCAATTCTCGAAATATAATTCTAAATGAATATCACTATTGTCCAAGCTTTTTATTAAATATTATTTCTGTAGGCCTTTTGGCCATGAACGGTTATCAATTTTTAATAAAAGAAAATATTTACAATATCATTTTGAATGGTGTTACAATGTTTATTGGACAACTTTATAATGGAATTTACTTTCTATCACAACCTGTTAATGTGGTTCAAACCTCCGGTAAATGCCCTAGAATAGATAATGTGTCAGAAGTCTACCTTTGGCACTGTAGGCTAGGTCATATCAATAAGAACAGGATAAATAAGTTGGCTCAAGAAGGAATTCTTGAAGTAGGTGATTGTGAATCACTTCCAACCTGTGAGTCCTGTCTTCTTGATAAAATGACCAAGTCACCTTTTATTAGAAAAGGTGAGCGAGCTAGTGCACTCTTGGGTCTGGTACATTCTGATGTATGTGGACCCATGAGCATAAGTGCAAAAGGTGGATATTTCTACTTCATAACCTTCACAGACGACCTATCGAGGTATGGGTATGTCTATTTAATGAAGCATAAGTCGGAGTCGTTTGAAATATTCAAACTATTCCGAAATGAGGTAGAAAAATAAACTGAAAAGTGTATTAAAACTCTTCAATTTGATCGAAGAGGTGAATACCTTTTCAATGAGTTTCTGACATATCTTGGGGAGAATGGGATTCTCTCTCAATGGACTCCTCCTGGAACACCACAGCAAAATGGTGTATCTGAAAGGAGGAATCAGACCTTGTTGGATATGGTTTGATCCATGATGGGGTTTGCTGGTCTGTCGATCTTTCTTTGGAGATATGCACTCAAATTGGCTTGTTACGTTCTAAATAGAGTTTTGAGAAAGTCTGTAACCAAAACGCCATATGAGATATGGATAGGATGTAAGCCAGTACTCTCGCACCTTGGGGTTTGGGGGTGTCCGACTTATGTTAAACGTTTAATTACAGACAAGCTAGGACCTAGGTCTGACAAGTGTAATTTTATAGGATACCCAAAAGAGACCAAAGGGTATTACTTCTACCTAGCTGATGAGCAAAAAGTGTTTGTCAGCCTTAAGGCAATCTTTTTGGAAAGGGAGTTCCTTGGTGAAGGGACTGTTACCTCTAAGGTCGAACTTGACGAAATTCGACAGGTGAAAAATCCGACGCAAGTTGCTGAATCTGAACCGGATTTGATTAGATCAGATTCGGAGCCCATTGTTCAAGCACCCTTAAGGCGATCTGGTAGAGTACCACGTCAATCGGACAGATACTATGGTTTTTTGGTTCGGGACGATGATCCTATCGAACTTGATGAAAATGATGAGGATCCGATCACCTACATGGATGCAATGCAGAGACCTGACTCTGAGAAATGGCTAGAGGCCATGAAATCTGAAATGGAGTCCATGAAGGTCAACGATGTGTGGACATTGGTTGACCCACCTGAAGGAGTAAAATCCATAGGGTGTAAGTGGGTCTTCAAGAGGAAGAGGGGCACAGACGGAAAGGTGAAAACCTATAAAGCCCATCTGGTTGCCAAGGGATATCGTCAATGTTATGGTATAAACTATGATGAGACATTTTCTCCTGTGGCAATGCTCAAATCTATTTGGATTATACTTGCGATAGCTGCCCATCTGGACTATGAAATCTGGCAGATGGATGTGAAGACAGCTTTCCTAAACGGAGAGCTGGACGAAGAGGTGTATATGATACAACCTGAAGGATTCACATCCACAGATGAGTCTAAGGTGTGCAGACTACAGAAGTCCATTAATGGACTTAAGCAGGCATCCCGAAGTTGGAACATATGTTTTGATAGGACGATCAAGATGTATGACTTCGTTAAGAACGGAGAAGAGCCCTGCATTTATAAGTGGGCTAATGGTCTAGTAGTAGTATTTCTTATATTGTATGTGGATGACATTCTCTTAATGGAGAATGATATCTCGCATTACAGAGAATAAAGATTTGGCTGTCGTCACAGTTCTCCATGAAGGATCTGGGAGAAGCTTCCTACATCCTAGGGATGAGGATCTATAGGGATAGATCCAAAAGGTTGCTTGGCTTATCCCAGTCTACGTACATAGATACTATGCTGAAGAGGTTCAGCATGGAGAATTTCAAGAAAGGCTATCTATCGATAGGCCATGAAATTTCTCTCTCGAAGAGGGATTGTCCGACAACACCTCAAGAGAGAGAGCATATGGGTAGGATTCCATATGCTTCGGTAGTAGGATCTATCATGTACGCCATCACATGTACACGACCAGATGTGGCATACTCACTAGGGGTAGTGAGTAGATACCAATCTGATCCAGGGGAGAATCACTGGAAGGTTGTTAAAATCATCTTGAAGTATTTAAGAAATACTAAGGATCAGTGGCTTGTTTATGGTGAATCGGACTTGAGACTTATAGGATTTATAGACTCTAGTTTCCAGTCTGATCACGATGACAGTAAAAGTGTGTTGGGATTTATTTTTATCCTTAATGGTGGAGCTATCTGCTGGAAGAGTTCCAAGCAACACATAGTGACTGATTCAGTATGCGTGGCAGAGTATGTCGCTGCATCAGACGCTGCCAAAGAAGCGGTGTGGCTGAGAAAATTCATCATCGAGCTCGGAGTAGCACCCTCCCTTGTTGGTCCAGTTCTGCTATACTGTGACAGCTCTGGAGCCATTGCTCAGGCGAAGGAACCCAAGGAACACCAGCGGACGAAGCATATTCTACACCGCTACCATCTCATCCGAAAAATTATGGATCGAGGTGACGTCGACCTTCTGAAGATCGATGGAAAGGAGAACCTGGCTGACCGATTCACTAAAGCCATTGCGGTGAAGGAGTTCAACGACGACAAGTCGAAGATGGGTATTAGATACTGCACCGATTGGCTTTAGGCCAAGTGGGAGATTATTGGGAATAGTATCCCAAAACCAATCGTCAGCCTGTTGATGGTTGTGCTCATTTTTGTATATGTACATGAATTATGAATTAATAAAAATTATTTTGATATTTTTCATCACAAAATATTTTATCTTCTAATGAACTCCTATGTTGTGGTGAAGTCCCTAGGACTATTTAGACTTGACAAAAGAGGATTTATCGTTTAGTCCTTAAATCTGTTTGCGATCAAATGATACGTTGTTACCAAAGATAACAACATTTATCAAGCATAGGTCGTTGTGTGCCATATAGGTTGGTTGTCCTCTTAACCAATGAGTGTGGAGACACTGGTATGGCATACAGGTGAGATGTAAGGGTACATCTGCACTGAATGTGACCGACTCCGGAGCTATTTTTGCTGTCAAGATTTACTCCGATGGAATATGGGTATAAATGTCCCTCCGATATGAGACCGCCATGGTGACTTGCAAGCAACTCACTGCACTTAGGCACTGGACTACCTGAATTTCTAATTCAGTGACGGAAGGCTGCTGGGTGTAGTCAAGTACTTGACTTGTCGGTGCGTGTGTCAAGATGGGATTGACCACTCCAGTTTAAGAGCTGTATACAGTCGTATTTCAATTTAGCAAAATCTTAGCCAGGGTAGTCTTTGTGAGGAGTCACAGGACTGTTTGAGTTGAGCACGATTCGGATGATCTGATCAGGGTTGACAGTTTAACCCTTAGTCGTCCTAAACACAGAGGTCAAAAAGATGAATTATACAGTAACCATATTCATGTAGGTTCTGAGTATTGCGATTATGACTATTCGACCTATCCGATCATCGGGTACCATTGCTAGATGGTCACTTCGATTAGTACAGGAATTGGTTCCTGTGCTACCGGCTTAGTTTCGAACCTACGGGGTCACACACATTAGAGATTCTTATCTGATCTGATGGCTGATGAAGAGTCCTAATGCTCGTAGACTATGAGTCCTACGTGTCTGAGACTCTGTGATCAAGAATCAGGATTCTTTGATCACGAGTCCCACACATTTTGGATACCGGGGTCAAGAGTCCCACTGGTTTGGGACTCTTCGATCAGGGTTACATATCGATGAATTCTGATGCCCGATTACCCATCGAATTTGGACTTAATATTTATGAGAGGTTTAATTAGTGATTTGATCACTAATTAACTCAATTTGATTGAGTAATTATTTTTGGATCAAGTCCAATTGAATTGGATTCAATTGGGTTTGACCCGATTAGGTTAAGAGTTGACCTAATCATCGAGATGGTTTGATCCCTGATTTGATCAAGGATTGAGCTTAATCAATTTCTGATTTGATTAAGATTTTATTGAGCCTAGTTAAGCCTAATTAAGTTGGATTTAAATTTATCTAATTGGGCCTAACTTATTTGGTTCAATTAGGTTGGTTTAAATAATAAAACCACCTTGACCCATTCTCCCTGCGCCACCTCACTTCCACTGTGCCCATTTGAATTCACGAGAAGGAAGTTCTCATGAATTTTTCCTCACACAAAGGCCTCCTCACGCCCTACTTTAATGCACCAAATGAATGGATAAGGATGATTGGTTGGCCATTCAAATTCAAAATAAAGTTTGAATTTGAATGAGCAACCAATCTTAGCACCTTGACCTTATCCTCTTTTAGCACCCCATTTATTACACGAGAAAATGTTTCTCATGAAATCACTCATACACAAATTAAGCCATGCCCTCCTCTTCTCATGCCCTAAGTGGATAGGAATAAATTGGTTTCCATTTGAATTCAAAATTTGATTTGAATTCAAATGTGCAATTACTCATCTTTATCCTCTCACATGGATAAGATGTTTGACATTGTTTTAAAAGGAGGAAAAGAGTGGGGCGTGTGCAAGAAAAATTTTGGAGAGAAAATTTGGGCATGAGGAATCCTTGTGTGTAAGGTGAAGGTCAATATCCTTCCGAGAGAAAAAGAAAGAAAAGAAAGAAAAAATATGCGCAGGATTTCAGTGAGTTCTTCATGGTTTCAGTCTGGAGTTCGGGAAGTGAGAAGGTGAGCTACGAGTGTCGTGAGCCCATCAAATTTTAGGAAGATCTTCAATATCCTCTCAAGCACATCTATTGATAATTTGGAGTATCCAAAGAATCTACAGACATCGATCGAAGGAGTTTGATCAGCATCGACCGTCGAAAGGGCTCTACAACGAGCTAGCACTCGTGAGGAGTCGATCAGACTGAGAGCTTCATGTGGATGATCTGTAGAGGCTAGACACACTATGTGGTTGTATCATGATGATCAGACTCTCCTGACGGTAATCAGATTGTGGTGATCTACTACCCGCATAAAGGATTGTGTTTTGAACACATTACAGTAAAGTGTTTACTGTTCAAATTTGAATTTTAAATTTAAATGCATGCATGCTATATATCATATTTAGATTCTAGTATAGGATAAATTCTTATTAATTAATTAGATTAATTAATAATTTTTGCTGTAAAATAGTGATTTTAAAAAAAATTTAAAATTACCATTTTACCCCTGCACTGAATTTTCCCTAACAGGAGATTCAAGCAAGATGAGAGATTTCTGAATATTGGAGATGAAAGATCAATTCCAGTTCTAGCATTAGAAATCTTGAAACTTGTATTTGAGTCCCATACTGTTGTTCTTAATGATTATCATTTCTGTCCCAGTTTTTTTTTAAATGTTATTTCTATAGACCTTCTGGCCAAAAATGATTATAAAATTTTAATAAAAAAATAAGTTTGTAATATCATTATGAATGGTATTACTATTTTTTATGGATATTTGAACAATGGTGTGTATATGTTATCACAACCTGTTAACGTAGTCTATTCTACTAGCAAGCACCCTAGATTAGATAGTGTATCAGATATCTACTTATGGCACTATAGGCTAGGTCATATAAATAAGAACAGGATAAACAGGTTGACTCAAAAGGGAATCCTCAAAGTCAGTGATTATAAATCACTTTCAACCTGTGAGTCCTATCTTCTTGGTAAAATGAGCAAGTCATCTTTTACTGAAAAAGGTGAGAGAGCTACTGAGCTCTTGGATCTAGTACATACTGATGTATGCGGACCCATGAGTACAAGTGTTAGAGATGGATATTTCTACTTCATCACTTTCATGGATGCTCTATCCAGATATGAATATGTCTATCTGATGAAACATAAGTCGGATTCATTTGAAATATTCAAACGATTCCAAAGTGAAGTAGAAAAATAAACTAGGAAGAGTATTAAAACTCTTCAGTCTGACCGAGGAGGAGAATACCTTTCTGGTGAGTTTCTCACATATCTAGGAGAGAATGTGATTCTCTCTCAATGGACTCCTCCAGGAACACCACAGCATAATGGTGTGTGTAAAAGGAGAAATCGAACTCTGTTAGACATGGTCCGATCCATGATGGATTTTGCCAGCTTACCGATATCCTTCTGGGGATATGCACTCGAATCAGCCTATTATCTGTTAAATAGGGTTTCAAGTAAGTCTGTAATTAAAACTCCATATGAGATATAGACAGGGCGTAAGCCAGCACTTTCACACCTTAGGGTCTGGGGGTGCCCAACCTATGTCAAACGGTTAGTTACAGATAAACTTGGACCTAGGTCTGACAAATGCACATTCATAGGGTACCCCAAAGAGATCAAAGGATATTTTTTCTACCATGCTGATAAACAAAAGGTGTTCGTCAGCCTTAAGACAACCTTTTTAGAAAAGGAGTTCCTTGGTGAAGGAATCGTTGCCTCTAAGGTTGAACTTGATGAAGTTCAACAGGTAGAAGGATCGACACCAATAGCTGAACCTGAGTCGAATTTGATTAGATCAAATTTAGAGCTTAATGTACTTGCCTTATTAAGATGATCCAGTAGAGTACTGCGTAAGCCGGACAAATACTATAATTTTTTGATCCGAGATGGTGATCCCATCGAACTCGATGAGGATGATGAAGATCCGATCACCTATATGGATGCAATACAGAGATCTGATTTTGAGAAATGGCTTAAAGCCATAAAATTCGAAATAGAGTCCATGAAGGTCAACAATGTATGGACATTGATTGACCCATCTGAAGGGGTTAAACCCATTGGGTGTAAATGGGTCTTCAAAAGGAAGAGGGGCGCAGACGGAAAGATGGAGACCTATAAAGTCCGTCTGGTTGTCAAGGGGTATCGTCAACATTATAGTATGACTATAACGAGATGTTCTCTCTTGTGGCAATGCTCAAATCCATTCGGATAATGCTTGCAATAGCTGCCCATCTAGATTATGAGATCTGGCAGATGGATGTAAAGACAGCTTTTCTGAATGGAGAGCTGACCGAAGAGGTGTATATGATACAATCCGAGGGGTTTACATCCACAGATGAGTCCAAGGTGTGCAAGCTTCAGAGATCTATTTATGGATTGAAGCAAGCTTCTTGGAGTTGAAACATGCATTTTGATAAAGTGATCAAAATGTATGGCTTCGTTGAGAACGGAGAAGAGCCATGCATCTATAAATGGGTAAATGGTCCAGTTGTGGTATTCCTTGTCTTGTACGTAGATGACATCTCTTAATCGAAAATGACATCCCCTCACTATAGGAAATAAAAGTTTGGTTGTCATCACAGTTCTCCATGAAGAACTTAGGTGAAGCATCCTACATCTTAGGGATGAAGATTTATAGGAATAGATCTAAAAAGATGCTTGGATTATCCCAGTCCACGTATATAAATACTGTGCTAAAGAGGTTCAGCATGGAGAATTTCAAGAAGGGCTATCTACCGATAGGCCATGAAATTTTTCTCTCTAAGAAGGATTGTCTGACAACTCCTAAAGAGAGAGAACATATGAGTAGAGTCCCATATGCTTCGACCGTGGGATCTATCATGTATGCTATGACATGTACAAGGCCAGATGTGGCATACTCACTAGGAGTAGTGAGTAGATACCAATCTGATCCTAGAGAAAACCAATGAAAAGTGGTTAAAGCCATCCTTAAGTATTTGAGAAATACTAAGGACCAATGGTTGGTTTATGACGAGTCAGATCTGAAACTTATGAGGTTCACAGACTCCAACTTTCAATATGATCATGATGACAGTAGAAGCGTGTTGGGTTATAGATTTACTCTGAATGGTGAAGCCATCTGCTGGAAGAGTTTCAAGCAGCATACTGTGACAGACTCTTTTTGTGAGGTGGAGTACATCGCAGCATCGGATGCCACGAAGGAAGCTGTGTGGCTGAGAAAATTCATCACCGAGCTCGGAGTAGTACCCTCCCTCGATGGTTCGATCCTGCTCTACTGCAACAGCACTAGTGCCATTGCTCAGGCGAAAAAACTCAAAGCACACCAGCAGACGAAGCACATTTTGTGTCGCTTCCACCTAGTCCAGGAGATCATGGATCGAGGTGACGTCGACCTTCAGAAGATCGATGAAAAGGAGAACCTGGCCGACCCCTTCACTAAAGCTCTGACGATAAAGGAGTTTGACAACCACAAGTTGAAGATGGATGTTAGATACTATGCCAAGTAGTTTTAGGATAAGTGGGAGTTATTGAAAAATATGTTTCAAAATTCAATCGTCAACTTATTGACGGTTGAGCAACCTTATATTATAATTGATTTGTTAATAAATAAAATATATTTTTGATATTTTCATCATAAGTTTTCATCTTCTAATAAACTCCGTTATTGTGATGAAGTCCTTAGGACTATTTAGGTTCGATAAAGAGAGGATTTATCGATTAGTCCTTAAAACTGTTCACGATCAAATGATAGGTCGTTAATAAGGACGACAGCTTCTATCGAGCATAGATCACTGTAGGCCATATGGGTTGGTTGTCCTCTTAACCAAAGAGTGTGAAGACACTGGTATGGCATACAGGTGAGATGTAAGGATACATCATCATTGAACATGACCAACTCCAGAGCATTCTGCTGTCGAGAATGTCTCTGATGGGATATAGGTATAAGTGTCCCTTACATCTGAGATCACCTCAGTAACTTGCAAACAACTCACTATGCTTTGATATTGGACTAACTAAATTTTTAATTTAGTGACAGAAGGCTTCTAGGCACAGTCAAGTACTTGCGAAGTTAGAGTGTGATCAAGATGGGATTGACCACTTCAAGAGTTGGAGAAGAATAAGTCGCTGTATTTCAATTTAGCAAAACCTTAGCCAAGATAATTCATCAAATAGATTTGATATTTTGAAATATAATGTGGACAACTTGATCAGAGTTGACAGTTGAACTCTGAGGTATCATATGAGCATTTTGATCAAGGGGATGAAATATATGAAAACTATATCCACATGGGTTCTAAGGATGTTGTTCTACACATTCGACCTATCCGACTGTCGGGTACCATTGCTAGATGATCACTTCGATTGGTATAAAAATTTATTCTTATGCTATCGACTTAGGTTTGGACCTATGAAATCACATACATTAGAGTTCATGATCTGATCGGATGATTGATCAACGATTAAGAATCATTCTAGGATTAAACGATCAATATGATTGACATTTAACCTAGTACAAATGTTGCAGGAGAATCGATTAGCAATTCAATTGCTAATTGACTTAATTTGATTAAGCCAATGGATTGAGATTAAGTCTAATTAAATATAATTTAATTAGATTTGATTTGGGCTTGATTGGATCAAGTTCAATTGATTTATTGGATAAGTCAAGTGCAAGGAAAAACTAGTCCTAGTTCAATTAGGACTTGGGTCAACCTAATTTCTAATTCAATTAAAAAATTAAATCAGATTTAAATTTAATTTAATCTGATTAAATTAGATTCTTAATTAGGTTAAGATCTATTCTAATTGGGTAGATTTGGTTTTGGTTTGATTTGGGTTGAGAAACTAAATTTGAACAAGTCATAGATTGAATCCTAGTAAGACTAGGATTCCACCTTGCGCCACCTTAGCCCCCCACGCTCACTCTCTCTTATTTTGTGTAACAAAACCTTCTCTCCCAGGCTTTCACGCATGCTCAAAGCTTTTCACTCTTTCTCTCATACATGGAATGTGGTTGTAGACCAAGTCAAAGTAGAAATTAGTTTGGATTTCAAATTCTATGATATAGAATTTTAGTAAACCAAAACTGTTTCCTTATGGCACTGATTTTATTCAAATTTTTTTAAAGATTTTTGTGGCTTTTATGGCACATATTTTGTGCCCTTTGTTGGTGGTCCATGGCTGAAAAAGGAGGGGGCACCCAAGAGTTGGGCACCCCTTGTCTTGCCCTGTTTGGATTTTTCTTGACTAGCTATTTAACCTAGACAAGGATTCTTCATATCTCTTTATTTAAGATGAATTTCTTCTTGAACTTTTTATTGATTATAGAGCATTGAGAGATATTTGGGGTGTATAAAAATCAAGGAGAAAGAGTGTTGGAGCATGGAGATATAATAGACACAAATCTAAGTGTCTAGGTGAGAGCAAAGAGAAGAAGAAGAGGGTCTTCTTCGAGGGTTGCTGAGTTTACCTCTTTTCTTCCTCCATCTGTGAGTTTTCTGAGAGTATCTCATATCTAAAACTCCTTCTCCTACTTCTCATCTTTAGAAGAATCCAAATTAAGAAGAAGGAAGCATCTGATCGACCATCGAAGAAGGATCAGCATAGTACTAGCATACTGTGCTGATTTCCTGCACCAGGACTTTTGATCGTGATTCGTGAGCTCATATAGATGACTTCTAGAGTTTGGATGCATGTGCGGCTCGCAACATCATCCTCAAGTTCGAATCAGTAAAATTAGAATGTCTAACTTGCAAGGTAATAGATCTGATCTATTATATTTTACATACATTAGATGTAGTATAGAAACTTGTTGATATGATCAACATGTAGTTCTTGCTCTTTATATTTTAATTTCTGATTTAATACCATATAATAGGATCTTAGTATTGGAAAATATGTTCCAAAACTCAATCGTCAAGCTGTTAACAGTTGAGCAACCTTGTATTGTAATTAATTTGTTAATAAGTAAAATATATTTTTGGTATTTTTATCATAAGTTTTCATCTTCTAATGAACTCCGTTGTTGTGATGAAGTTCTTAGGACTATTTAGATTCGATAAAGAGAGAATTTATCGATTAGTTCTTAAAACTGTTCACGATCAAATAATAGGCTGTTAATAAGGACGACAGCTTCTACCGAGCATAGGTCGCTGTAGGCCATATGGATTGGTTGTCCTCTTAATCAAGGAGTGTGAAGATACTGGTATGACATACAGGTGAGATGTAAAGGTACATCATCATTGAATGTGACCAACTCCAGAGTATTCTGCTGTCGAGAATGTCTCTGATGGGATATAGGTATAAGTGTCCCTTAGACTTGAGATCACCTCAATGACTTGCAAGCAACTCACTGTGCTTTGGTACTAGAGTAACTGAATTTTTAATTCAGTGATGGAAGACTTTTGGGCACAGTCAATTGAGATGGGATTGACCACTCCAAGAGTTGGAGAAGAATGAGTCACTGTATTTCACTTTAGCAAAAATTTGGTCAGGGTAATCCATCAGATGGATTTGATATTTTGAAATACAATGTGGACAACCTGATCAGAGTTGATAGTTGAACTCTGAGGTATCCTATGATCATTTTGGTCAAGGAGATGAATTATATAAAAACTATATCCGCATGAGTTCTAAGGATACTGTTCTACACATTCGACCTATCCGACCATCGGGCACTATTGCTAGATGGTCACTTTGATTGGTATAAAAATTTATTTTTGTGTTATCAGTTTAGGTTCGGACCTATGAGGTCATACACATTAGAGTTCATGATCCGATCGAAAGGTCGATCAATGATTAAGAATTGTTCTAGGGTTAAATGATAAATATGATTGACATTTAACCTAGTGCAAGTGTTACAGGAGGATCGATTAGCAAGTTGATTGCAATTGACTTAATTTGATTAAGCCAAAGGATTGAGATTAAGCTTAATTAAATATAATTTAACTAGATTTAGTTTGGGCTTGATTGGATCAAGTTCAATTAGTTTATTGGATAAGCGAAGTGCAAGAAAAAATTAGTCCTAGTTCAAATAGGACTTGGATCAACCTAATTTTTAATTCGATTAAAAAATTAAATCAGATTTAAATCTAATTTAATTTGATTAAATTAAGTTTTTAATTAGATTAAAACTTATTTTAATTGGATTGATTTGGTTTTGGTATGATTTGATTTGAGAAACCAGATTGGAATAGGACATAGATTGAATCCTAGTAAGACTAGGATTCCACCTTGCGCCAATTTAGCCCCCACGCCCACTCTCTCTTATCCCATGCCTACTCACTCTTATTTTGTATGACAAAACTCTCTCTTTCAGGTCTTCACACACACCCAAAATTTTCTTCTCTTTCTCTCTTACATGGAAAGTGGTTGTGGATCAAGTCAAAATAGGAATTAGTTTGGATTCTAAATTCTATGAGATAGAGTTTTAGGAAACCAAATCTCTTTCCTTATGCCATGATTTTATTTAAATTTTTTTTGAGATTTTTATGGTTTTTATGACACATAATATGCACCCTTTTTTGGTGGTCCACGCACAAAAAGAAAGAGGGGGAGCCCAAGAGTTGGGCGCCCCTTGTCTTGCCATGTTTGGATAATCCTTGACTAGGTATTTGACCTAGACAAAGACTGTATCATATCTCTCTATTTAAAATAAATTTATATATATAATTTATTTAAAAAATAGAAAAAAGAGAGATCTTTGAGGTTTGTAAAAATTAGGGAGAAAAAAGATTGGGGTGTGGAGATACAATAGATACAAGACTAGGTGTCTAGGTGAGAGCAAAGTGAAGAAGAAGAGGGTCTTCTTCTAGGGTTGCTATGTTCACCTCTTCCCTTCCTCCATCTTGAGTTTTTTAAGAGTGTCTCAGATCTAAAACTCCTCCTACTTTTCATCTTTTAAAGAGTCTAAATAATGAAGGAGGCATCTGATCGACCATCAAAGAAGGATCTGTGCAGTACTAGCATACTGTGCTGATTTTCTAGATCAGGACTTCTAATCGTGATTCGTGGGCTCGTGTGGATGACTCCTAGAGATCAGATGTGTGTGCGGCTTGCAACATCATCCTCAAGACCAGATCAGCAAAGTTAGAATGTCTAACTTACAAGGTAATAGATCTGATCTATTATATTTTACATACATTAGATGTAGTATAAAAACATGTTAATATGATCAATATGTAGTTCTTACTCTTTATGTTTTAATTTTTGATTTAATGTCATGTAATAATCATGTAATAAAATTTTAAATTTAAAAATTCTCTAGTTTTATAAAATAAATTTTAATTTATTTTAGTCTTTCGTTGTCTGATCTTGAAAAAGTTTCAAGATCTAACCCTGAAATTCTAGATCTGGTTCCTTCAATTGGTATCAGAGCCTAGGTTATTTATTACATGATTATTTATACATGATTAGATTATTTTTTAGATTAGATCTAATTTATAATCTGATGGTTAAATCTAAAATTAAAATTTTTAGAACAATCACGAACTGTAGGTTGTCCTACTGTAAGGTTTATCCTTTACAGTACAAAGGTTATCCTAGTTCGTGTAGATCTATCTTTAATCATAAATTTGTTAGATGTAATCTAGATTAAATTTATAATTTATTAAATTTAAAAAATATTTAAATCTAAAATAAAATCTTTTTGTTAATAATTTTGGTGCAAAGAACCATCATATATTTGTCTGAAAAATTTACACAGTTTAAAGTTGAAATTATTTCAATTACATGAACCTGTTTAGATTAGATCTAAAGTAGTTTCATACTTATTTCACTTGTATTTTGATTATGAATCAAACATGCAACTTGGTTGGTAGAATCATGTTGTAAAAATATTTTACAAATATAAAAATTATTTTCGAAAAGCCGAACCCCAACCCTTAGCCCAAAACTTAATTGAGAATTAAGAAGTTGTTTAATTAGGTTCTAAGATTATGAATTGAAGAAACTAAGACACAAACCATAACATATTGGGTTAATGGGTTAGTGAAAATTAGGTCCATTAATTGGGTTAGACCTAAGGTTAGGTTAAAGATGGACTTAATTAGAGAATTGACTAAATCTAATCAATTGTTGTCTTATATTAGATCAAGGATTCTCTAGATTAATTACAATAGTTGTAGTTGGTCAAGTCCATGTCTTTAATAAGAACCAAATAGACTTGATTCTTGGCTAAGCAGTCTAGCACGAATTGTTAGGTTGATCTAATCGAAACTAGTTAAACCAGTTGGTGTCTAAGGTAAATCAGACCGATGGTTTTTAATTGGGAGCCTGCTTACCTGACGATTTTTTATGGTGTCTAAGGTAAGCTTTGGCAGACCCTCCCACCGATCGAATTTATCTGGTCTCTTGGTGAAATTATGTTTTGATCGGATCACTTGACTATTCGAGCTGACCCATGTCAGCTAGATAAATCAGTGTGAATGACTTAGGTGCTCCTAGACCAGCCCTTTTAATGATCTCCCTTAAGCTGACTTGGTGAAGCTAATGGGAGGATCATGATAAGCTGGTTCATCTGACCTCCTCCTCTAAAATAATTAAATCTTCTAAAATTATTAGGTCTTTAAAATGAAATAGTTATGATGATAACTAGATCATAGCCTCCCATTAAGTGGATGATAATGGGTCCATCAATTGCATAATCATTAGAAGCCCAAAGGCCTGATGCTTATCGGTTGATGGAATTATCATTCATAATATGATTTCTTGACTGCATCTTTCTAAATGGTGGTTAGGTTAGCCAACCAAAGTTGGACCTAATCATTCATTGGCTAGATGGGCCAAGTATGGTCATGTTAATGGTTGGACCTAACCAGACTTTTTCAGTGGAGGCCAAAGCCTACTGATTAGGGACTGGGGCAAAATTAAATTACTAAAAATTATTTAGAAAAATAATTGATTATGAACCTACCCTTAGATGTACATGGGTTGGCCAATCAAAGTTGGGCTTGTGTGCAGTCTAAGTGGATTCTAGTACCCACAAAGAATTAGGGTAATTCCTCAAATTGGAGGTAGAGGCTACCAATTCAAATAAAATAGTGGGAGAAACCTTTTGATTAAAGTTCAAATCTTTAGATTTAATGAATCAATTACTAATTAGGCTATGATTTTTCTTTGTGCAGATATAGCTACTTTTTTATTGCTCCGATCATTGTTGGACAATGATAATTTGGTGGGACCCAACTTCGATAGTTGGTATCGAAAGTTGAAGATAGTCTTGGAGCATGAATGGATCCTATATATGATAACGGATCCTGCACCTGAGGAGACAACTGCCAATGTACGTGGAATAGTCAGAGACACTTATCAGAAGTGGCTGAATGATCGGACCATGGTGCGCTATATCATGCTGGCTGCCATGAGCAATGAGTTCAGTCGCAGATTTGAGACAGCTCAGCCAAAGGACATGCTTCAAGTGTTGGAGGATGCCTTTGGACATGCTTCAAGTGTTGGAGGATGCCTTTGGCACACCCGATGACGTGGAGAGGCATAAGACTAATTGTGTCATTTTTCAAAGCTAAAATACGGGATGGTACCTCTATCACTGATCATGTATTGTACATGATCGAGCTGATTGAACGTTTGAGCAACCTCGGCTTTTTCTTGCATGAGCAACTTGGGAAAGATGCAATACTGAACTCGCTGCCCAAGTCTTATCTCCCATTCATCACTCATTATAGAATGTCAAAGCCTGAAGTAAACTACCATGGGTTACTGGGGTTGCTTCAAAACTTTAAAAAGGATCACCAACTCCACAAGGAGTCGGTGAACTTAGTGGGAGGCTCGTCTTTCGGTTCTCGACCCTTTAAGAAAGAGAAGAAGAACAAAAAGAAGAAAGTGAAGAAGGTGCAAGTTCAGGCTGGGACATCAGTCCAGGGCCAGATCAGAAAGATCAAGCCCGATAAGAGTCAAGCTGAATGCTTCTTTTGCAAGAAGCAGGGGCACTAGAAGAGGAACTATCCTCAGTACATTGCCTCCCTGGACCCGAATAGGTAGAGAAAGAAGCAAGCTGTTACTGAGCAAGATATTTATATGATAACTCCTTGCAATTTCTCTATTTGTGATATAACTGACTGGGTATTGATATCGGTAGCCCTTATCATATTTGCAATTCGTTACAGGGGTTGCAAGTTAGTAGGAGATTCAAGCAAGGCGAGAGGTTCTTGAATATTGAAGATAGAAGATCAGTTCCAGTTCTAGCATTAAGAATCTTGAAACTTGTATTTGAGTTCCATATCGTTGTTCTTAATGATTGTTATTTCTATCCCAGTTTCTTTTGAAATATCATTTCTTTAGGCCTTCTGGCCAAAAATGATTATGAAATTTCAATAAAGAAATAAGTTTGTAATATCATTATGAATGGTGTTACTATATTTTATGGATATTTGAACAATGGTGTGTATATGTTATCACAACTTGTTAACGTAGTCTATTCTACTGGCAAGCACCCTAGATTAGATGTGTATCAGATATCTACTTATGGCACTGTAGGCTAGGTCATATAAACAAGAACAGGATAAACAGGTTAACTCAAGAAAGAATCTTCGAAGTCAGTGATTGTGAATCACTTCCAACCTATGAGTTCTGTCTTCTTGGTAAAATGACCAAGTCACCTTTTACTGAAAAAGGTGACAGAGCTACTGAGCTCTTGGGCCTAGTACATACTGATGTATGTGGACCTATGAGCACAAGTGCTAGAGATGGATATTTCTACTTCATCACTTTCACAGATGATTTATCCATATATGGATATATCTATCTGATGAAACATAAGTCAGATTCATTTAAAATATTCAAACGATTCCAAAGTGAAGTAGAAAAACAAACTGGGAAGAGTATTAAAACTCTTTGATCTGATCGAGGAGGGGAATACCTTTCTGATGACTTTCTTACATATCTAGGAGAGAATGGGATTCTGTCCCAATGGACTCCTCTAGAAACACCACAGCATAATGGTGGGTCTGAAAGGAGAAATCAGACTCTGTTAGACATGGTCCGGTCTATGATGGGTTTTTTCAGCTTGTCAATATCCTTCTGGAGATATGCACTCGAATCGGCCTGTTATCTGTTAAATAGGATTTCAAGTAAGTCTGTAATTAAGACTCCATATGAGATATGGACAGGGCGTAAGCCAGCACTTTCACACCTTAGGGTCTGGGGTTGCCCGACCTATGTCAAACGGTTAGTTACAGATAAATTTGAACCTAGGTCTGATAAATGCACATTCATAGGGTACCCCAAAGAGACCAAAAGATATTTTTTTTACCATGCTGATGAACAAAAGGTGTTCGTCAGCCTTAAGATAACCTTTTTAGAAAAAGAGTTCCTTGGTGAAGGAACCGTTGCCTCTAAGGTTGAACTTGATGAAGTTCAATAGGTAGAAGGACCGACACCAATAGCTGAACCTGAATCGGATTTAATTAGATCAGATTTGGAGCCCAATGTACCTGCACCATTAAGACGATTCGATAGAATACAGCATCAGTCGGATAGATACTATGATTTTTTGATCCGAGATGGTGATCCCATCGAACTCGATGAGAACGATGAGGATCGGATCACCTATATGGATGCAATGCAGAGATCTGATTTTAAAAAATGGCTTGAAACCATGAAATCCGAAATGGAGTCCATGAAGGTCAACAATGTATGGATATTGGTTGACCCACCTGAAGGGGTTAAACTCATTGGGTGTAAATGGGTCTTCAAAAAGAAGAGGGGCACAGACGAAAAGGTGAAGACCTATAAAGCCCGTCTGGTTGCCAAGAGGTATCGTCAACGTTATGGTATTGATTATGACAAGATGTTCTCTCCTATGGCAATGCTCAAATCTATTCAAATCATGCTTGCAATAGCTGTCCATCTGGATTATGAGATCTGGCAGATGGATGTAAAGACAGCTTTCCTGAATGGAGAGCTGATTGAAGAGATATATATGATACAACCTGAGGGGTTTACATCCACAGATGAGTCTAAGGTGTGTAAGCTTCAGAGATCTATTTATGGATTGAAGCAAGCTTCTCAGAGTTGGAACATGCATTTTGATAAGGTGATCAAAACGTATGGCTTCGTTAAGAATAGAGAAGAGTCCTACATCTATAAATGGGCAAATGGTCCAATTGTGGTATTCCTTATCTTGTATGTGGATGACATTCTCTTAATTGGGAATAACATCTCCACACTACAAGGAATAAAAGTTTGGTTGTCATCGCAGTTCTCCATGAAGGACTTGAGTGAAGCATCCTACATCCTAGGGATGAAGATCTATAGGGATAATCTAAAAGGATGCTTGGATTATCCCAGTCCATGTACATAGACACTGTGTTGAAAAGGTTCAGCATGGAGAATTCTAAGAAGGGCTATCTACCGATAGACCATGAAATTTCTCTCTCTAAGAAGGATTATCCGACAACTCCTGAAGAGAGAGAGCGTATGAGTAGAGTCCCATATGCTTCGGCCATAGGATCTATCATGTATGCCATGACATGTACAAGGCCAGATGTGGCATACTCACTAGGAGTAGTTAGTAGATACCAATCTGATCCTGAAGAAAATCACTGAAAAATGGTTAAAGTCATCCTTAAGTATTTGAGAAATAATAAGGACCAATGGTTGGTTTATGGTAAGTCAAATCTGAAACTTGTGGGAGTTGCTCCAAGATTGATTTTGATGATTACAAAGCAGATTGAAGGGGCACCAATATTTTTATTTGAAAAAGTCTTTGTGCTCTTCAGGGGCAAAATCATAATTTTACCAAAACCTTGATTTAATAGTATCTGTTGGGTATAAAATACCCACAGCCGAAACCCTCAACGGAATCGATATCAGTGCAGCTCCGCTCGGACTCCTACGGGAGCCGGACTCCACCGCCGACAGCAAGTGCAGCTCTGCCCGGACTCCTACGGGAGCCGGGCTCCGCCGCCAACATCAGAACAGCCCCATCCGGACTCCTACGAGAGCCGGGCTCCGCTCTCAGTATCAACTGCTGGTAAGCTTCATCCGGACTCCTACCAGAGCCGGACTTCACCCTTAACTTTGATTGCAGTGCAGCTCCGCCCGGACTCCTACGGGAGCCGGGCTCCACCGCCGACAGCAAGTGCAGCTCCGCCCGGACTCCACCACCGACAGCAAGTGCAGCTCCGCCAGGACTCCAACGGGAGCCGGGCTCCACCGCCGACAGCAAGTGCAGCTCCGCCCGGACTCCTACGGGAGCCGGGCTCCGCCGCCAACATCAGAACAGCCCCGCCCGGACTCCTACGGGAGCCGGGCTCCGCTCTCAGTATCAACTGCTGGTAAGCTCCATCCGGACTCCTACCAGAGCCGGACTTTATCCTTAACTTTGATTGCAGTGCAGCTCCGCCCGGACTCCTACGGGAGCTGGGCTCCACCGCCGACAGCAAGTGCAGCTCCGCCCGGACTCCTACGGGAGCCAGGCTCCGCCGCCAACAGCAAGTGCAGCTCCGCCCGGACTCCTACGGGAGCCAGGCTCCGCCGCCAACATCAGAACAGCCCCGCCCGGACTCCTACGGGAGCCGGGCTCCGCTCTCAGTATCAACTGCTGGTAAGCTCCATCCGGACTCCTACCAGAGCCGGACTTCACCCTTAACTTTGATTGCAGTGCAGCTCCGCCCGGACTCCTACGGGAGCCGGGCTCCACTGCCGACAGCAAGTGCAGCTCCGCCCGGACTCCTACGGGAGTCGGGCTCCACCACCGACAGCAAGTGCAGCTCCGCCCGGACTCCTACGAGAGCCGGGCTCTACCGCCGACAGCAAGTGCAGCTCCGCCCGGACTCCTACGGGAGCTGGGCTCCACCGCCAACATCAGAACAACCCCGCTCGGACTCCTACGGGAGCCAGGCTCCGCTCTCAGTATCAACTGCTGGTAAGCTCCATCCGGACTCCTACCAGAGCCAGACTTCACCCTTAACTTTGATTGCAGTGCAGCTCCGCCCGGACTCCTACGGGAGCCGGGCTCCACCGCCGATAGCAAGTGCAGCTCCGCCCGAACTCCTACGGGAGCCGGGCTCCACCGCCGATAGCAAGTGCAGCTCCGCCCGGACTCCTACGGGAGCCGGGCTCCACCGCCAACATCAGAACAACCCCGCCCGGACTCCTACGGGAGCCGGGCTCCACTCTCAGTATCAACTGCTGGTAAGCTCCATCCGGACTCCTACCAGAGTCGGACTTCACCCTTAACTTTGATTGCAGTGCAGCTCCGCCCGGACTCCTACGGGAGCCGGGCTCCACCGCCGACAGCAAGTGCAGCTCCGCCCGGACTCCTACGGGAGCCGGGCTCCACCACCGACAGCAAGTGCAGCTCTGTCCGGACTCCTATGGGAGCCGGGCTCCACCGCTGACAGCAAGTGCAGCTCCGCCCGGACTCCTACGGGAGCCGGGCTCCACCGCCAACATCAAAACAGCCCCGCCCGGACTCCTACGGGAGCCGGGCTCCGCTCTCAGTATCAACTGCTGGTAAGCTCCATCCGGACTCCTACCAGAGCCGGACTTCACCCTTAACTTTGATTGCAGCACAGCTCTGCCCGGACTCCTACGGGAGCCGGGCTCCACCGCCGACAGCAAGTGCAGCTCCGCTCGGACTCCTACGGGAGTCGAGCTCCACCACCGACAGCAAGTGCAGCTCCGCCCGGACTCCTACGGGAGCCGGGCTCCGCCGCCAACATCAGAACAGCCCCGCCCGGACTCCTACGGGAGCCGGGCTCCGCTCTCAGTATCAACTGCTGGTAAGCTCCATCCGGACTCCTACCAGAGTCGGACTTCACCCTTAACTTTGATTGCAGCACAGCTCTGCCCAGACTCCTACGGGAGCCGGGCTCCACCGCCGACAGCAAGTGCAGCTCCGCTCGGACTCCTACGGGAGCCGGGCTCCACCACCGACAGCAAGTGCAGCTCCACCCGGACTCCTACGGGAGCCGGGCTCCACCGCCGACATCAGCACAGCTCCGCCCGGGCTCCTACGGGAGCCGGGCTCCACCGCCGACAGCAAGTGCGGCTCCACCCGGACTCCTACGGGAGCCGGGCTCCACCGCCGACAGCAAGTACGGCTCCGCCCGGACTCCTACGGGAGTCGGGCTCCGCCGCCAACATCAGAACAGCTCCGCCCGGACTCCTACAGGAGCCGGGCTCCGCTCTCAGTATCAACTACTGGTAAGCTCCATCCGGACTCCTACTAGAGCTGGACTTCACCCTTAACTTTGATTGCAGCACAGCTTTGTCCGGACTCCTACGGGAATCGGGCTCCACTACCGACAGCAAGCGCAGCTCCGCCCGGACTCCTACGGGAGCCGGGCTCCACCGCCAACGTCAGAACAGCTCCGCCCGGAGTCCTACGAGAGCCGGACTCCACCCGCAACTTTGGCTCCAAGAGGGTTCCGCCCGGACTTCCCCGGGAGTCAGGCTCCGCTCACGACCCCTACCGCCAGGAGGACCTCTCCCGGACCTCAGCAGAAATTGGGCTCCGATCATTGTCGAGCTTCAATCGACAGATCCACGCTCCCTGACAGGCCCTCAAAACGGCCACGACCCTGCTCCACTTCCTGTGGCGGACTCCGCGCAGTACCATCATTCCCTGACAGGCCACAGTAACCATAGCCACCCTGCTCCACTTCCTGTGGCAGACTCCGCACAGCTCCACTATCCCCTGGCAGGCCACAGTAACGACCACGAACCTGCTCCGCCTCCTGCGACGGATACCATGCTATTCTCCTATCCGCTGACAACGGACGCTGCTCCACCCCTCATAACAGATTCCACGTGGCGGGCCGAGGTGATGGCCACGTGTCTGCTCCATTATCTTTCGCAATCAATTCCCCTGACCATGGGCGGCCCACTACCAGGCGGTTACAAATGTCGCCATCAATCTGTTGCCTCCTCCGTCTATAAAAGGAGGATCCAGATACGTTATTCTTTAAGCTCATTTTCCTTATCTCAAAACTCTGCTAAATTCTCCGTTCGAGCACTCCATTCTTATTGAGGCAGAGAACTGACTTGAGCGTCGGAGGGTCTTGCCGGAGCAACCCCACCTCCGATTTAGACTTCCCTTGCAGGTCCCGGCGGCGACCGCGGCTTCCCCGACTCCAGCTTCTCCGGCGCAAGCGGATTTTTGCACCAACAGGATTGGCGCAAGAGGAAGGGGCTGTGTCTTCGCAGCACCCTTGTTCTTGAAGGAGTGTTCAACGGAGCTGCCTCCGACCGTTTCTCCGTCATCCACTCCTAATCCCCCCCCGCAAGATCGACACCCGATGCCTCTACGCAGGGCGTCCACCCGGCGGTCCACGGCCTCCACGGCCAGATCTCAGGCTCCAGCCTCCCCTCCCGTTTCTCAGCCTCCTCCACCTCCCCCTCCGGCGACGGCGGTCGGCGCGGAGCAGTTTGACTTACTGGCGCAGCAGGTCAAAGGCCTCGTCGAAGCCGTACAGGAAATGCAGCAGCAGCCACCGCAGGCGTCGACGCATCCGGAGGGGGCATCTTCGGAATGCCAGAACCCGGCGGTGGGGCGGGCCACCTGGGCCAGCCGCCCCGTCCTTCCCGGGAAGGTGAATCTGAGGGTAGAGAGCCCTCAATCGGACCACGACTCCACCCCTGGAAGATCCCTGCCCCCGTTCTGCCAAAGGACCCTCGAGACTCGAAGTTGAGAGGATTTCCTGGACCGGAGGCTCCAGGAGATGAACCGGCGGATCGAAGAACTCCGCCATGCGCCTCTCGCTTATGGTGAGGATATTTGCACTGACCCTCCCTTCTCCCAAATGATTATGCAGGAACCGATCCCGCCGAATTTCAAGCTTCCCCAATTCGAAAGCTACGACGGGACGTCGGACCCGATTGATCATCTGGAGGCCTTTCGAATGATGATGCTGCTTCACGGTGCTCCTGACGCCATCTTGTGCTAGGCTTTCCCGTCTACTTTAAAGGGAGCAGCAAGAAACTGGTACTCGGCTCTGAAGTCGGGTACCATATTCTCCTTCGATCAAATGAGCCACCAATTCGTGGCCCATTTTGTCAGCAGCCGACGTCCCCGGAAAGGTTCAGAGTCCCTCATCAACATCAAGCAGAGGGAAGGGGAGTCCATACGGGCCTACGTCAACTGCTTCAACATTGCGGCGTTGGAGGTCCGGAACTTGGACCAGTCAGTTGCCATGGCCGCCCTGAAAGGTGGCCTTTAGAAGAATGATCTCTTGTACTTCCTGGAGAAGAAGTACCCTAGGGATTTTGCTGATCTGCTGGCTCGGGCTGAAGGATACGCCCGAGCAGAAGAGGCCTTCAAAATGAAGGACGAAGAGACTGCGAGGGAGCATCAGGCGGAAGATTCTGGTAAGCCCGCAGTTGAGAAGAGGCCAAAGGAAGCCCGACCTCGCTCCCGATCCCCTTCTGGACATAAGTGCGCCCATACTCCCCCTCGGGCACGCAGCCAGAGAAGCCCGGGCAACAGGTTTCGGCGGGGTTCCCCACCAGGGAAATTCCACAGCTACGCCCCCCTCAACGCCTCGAAGGCCCAGGTGCTGATGGAGGTCAGGGAGCAGCTCCCTAGGCCGGAGAGGATGCGCACACACCCCGGGAAGCGCAACCCCAACAAGTTCTGCCTCTACCACCGTGACCACGGCCACGACACGGAGGAATGCATCCAGCTCCAGGACGAGATCGAGGAGCTCATTCGGCGAGGTCGACTCGACAGATTCATCCACCACAGGCCTGAGGATAGAAGAGACCGGCCAAGAGCCCTCCCACCGCCTGAACCACAGAAAAGGGAGGAGCAGTCCGGGGACCGGCCGCCCATCGGGACCATCGACTCCATCACCGGAGGGCCTCAAGAAGGAGCGGGAATACTGTAAATGTATCGCTTACTATTTTGCTTTAAATCTACTTTTCTTTTTAGCTAACATGCTCCTCCCACCTAGCGTGGATGTATTATGACTGGATATGATTCCTCCAAAAATACGGCCATGTCAGGAACAGGAGGAGAACCTCGTCCTGACATGAGCAAGGTCAAAGGCCCGGTTCTTTTAGACCGGATGGGGGGAGAGGCCTCACAACGCCCTAATGTGCCCCCACAGCCTTGTTATGGATAGGAGAAAAACCTCGCCCTAACATGAGCAAAGTCAAAGGCCCGGTTCTTTTAGACTGGATAGGGGGAGAGGCCTTACAACGTCCTAATGTACCCCCACAGCCCCGTTAGGGACAGGAGAAAAATCTTGCCCTAACTTGAGCAAAGTCAAAGGCCCGGTTCTTTTAGATCGGATGGGGGGAGAGGCCTTGCAACGCCCTAATGTGCCCCCACAGCCATGTCAGGAACAGGAGGAGAACCTCGTCCTGACATGAGCAAAGTTGAAGGTCCAGTTCTTTTAGATCGGAGGGGGGAGAGGCCTTACAGCGCCCTAACGCGCCCCCACAAGCTAGGCTGATAACGAGAACCTCGCGCCGGCTCAGGCAAAATGGAAGACCCGGACTCCTACGGGAGCCGGGTTCCGCCGCCAAGGAAAGCTTCACCCAGACTCCTACGGGAGCCGGGTTTCGCCGCCCAGGAAAGCTTCACCCGGACTCCTACGGGAGCCGGGTTCCGCCGCCCAGGAAAGCTTCACCCGGACTCCTACGGGAGCCGGGTTCCGCCGCCCAGGAAAGCTTCACCCGGACTCCTACGGGAGCCGGGTTCCACCGCCAAGGAAAGCTTCACCTGGACTCCTACGGGAGCCGGGTTCCGCTGCCCAGGAAAGCTTCACCCGGACTCCTACGGGAGCCGGGTTCCGCCGCCAAGAAAGACTTCGCCCGGACTCCTAAGGAAGCCGGGCTCCATCCGCTACTTCGCCAGCAAGGGTTAAAAATGGTAGCGAGACTTGGCCACGTGACGAGATCGGAGGGAAGGGAAGAGTCTCTTCCCACGACGACATCTAAGCCAAACAAGCCAAACGACGAGAAAGGGTCAACGGACGACAATATCGGTGCTACGCGTGGGCAAGGTAACACAAAGCGCTTTTTCTTCATTTTCGATATACGTACTACAGGGCCAGGACGGCCAGGGAAAGAGGGACAAAACGACAAGAAGAAAGCAGCTACAAAAAGGGGGTGACTACAAAAGAACTCTAAGGAGGACCTGCTCCCTCCGACCTAGGGTTATCACCTCCATCCCTCAACCAGGACTGCCTCAGGTTCTCCACTGCTTCTTCTAGTTCTTCCTTCTTCCGCAGCGTATCCTGGAGCGTCTGACGAAGATGTCGTCTCTCTGCCTCCGCTTCTCGATGTCGCTTCCGCAGAACTTCAGACTCCGCCTCTGCATCCGCGACGGCCTTCCGCTTGAGCGCCAGTTGGATTTTCACTTGTTGAAGCTCGGCTGTCTTCTCCCCAAGGGAGACGGAAATCCCTTCGACAGTGCCTCTCAGGGCTAGGAGCTCTTCGGTATCTTGGGCGTTAGTAAGCTGCACCCTGGTAACCAACTGCCTCTGGAGACGAACAACCTCGTCCGCCGCCCGACGGAATCTCCCTTTGTGCTCTTCCACTTGCCGGCGCCAGCTGGCCCGCTGCACATCGTGGCTTATCTCAGCATCTTGGAGTTGCTTTTGGAGGTCGGAGACCTTCTGCGACCATTTTTGTTCATCATCAACCCGTGCCAGGAGCCGGGATGAGTTTCCTTCCAGCTGGCCGATCTTCCTCTTCGCAGCTGATAGCTCCACCTTAAGGGCGCTGATCCTGGCTTCTTGAGCCCAAGTTCGGTCGCTGGCGCTCTTCTTACATTCCTCGAGCTCCTTTGTGAAGTTCGCCTTCCTCCGACTGTAGTCCATGATTGCCTTCACTTGGAGAATCCTGAAGTGGGCGGCCTCAGCGGCGGCTTCGGAATAGCATTTTCTCGACTTGCGGAGCTCGTCCTCCGACTTCTTCAACTTCTTCGTCAGGTGGAGGACCTCCTTTTTCAGCCGCTGGACAGCTAACTTCAGTGGGACCCCCAGGGGCAAGGGGAGTGCTTCAGCAGGGCACTATCATCGGAAGGTGCAAACATCAAAGACCAGCTCATTACAAGAAGAAAGGCAGAAAGGAGGAGGAGGGGAAAGGAGAGGCCATCCACAATAAGAAATCTGACTTTATTGATTAATTTTGAAGACAAACGGAAAGGAAATATGGCAACAAAAGAAAGATACAAGATCGGAGGTCTCAGACCTCGGGGGCAGGGGGTGGAGAGCTCGACGCGGGGGGTGCGACTGCAGTAGCGGCGGACGCAGGGCCGGCCTCGTCGTCAGACTCCTCCAGAAAGCCGAGATCAAGGTCGGGGTATCTACTGGCCACCCTCTCTCGACAGAGCTCAAACCCCTTGGTGAACGCCTCCAGGCCGAACTGGACGTTCAGTTCCCTCATCTCCGCAGAGGCCTTGAACTCCTCCACCGCAAGGGTCCTGGCCTCCGAAACCAGAACCGGAGTTTGCTCGGCCAAATGGGCGACCTCGGCCTCCGCCTTCCTCGCCGACTCCTCCAAGCTTCGTCTCTCCTCCTCCCGGGCTTGTCTTTCCTCTTCCCGGTCTTGCCTCTCTCTCTAGGGCCTCTCGGAGGGCGGCCACCTCGGCCGTCTTCACTTGAAGACGAGCAACCTCGTCCTGACAGCGCTCCTCCGCCTGAAGGAGGTCCCTTCTCATGCGGCTCGATGCCTCGACATAGGCGAAAAGCTGGTGCCCGATCTGCAAGGATGGATAGAGAATCACAACAAAGACCGAGCGACCATGCAAATAAACATCCGCTTACCTCAAGAAAGGACCCCAAAGTGTCCCAGGCCCGCTGCTCGGGATCGGCGCGGTCGATCCTCTCCACGACATCGGACAGAATGCAGCCATCGAGCAGCCGCCTGATTAGAGCCTTGTCGTTGAAGGGGTTCTCCGATCCCCCCTCGGAGCAGACGGACTCATCTACAGCGGCTCGGTGGCTGCTCACCCTGCGGGCCACCGATTTCCTCCTCCTCCCCGCGGCGGGCGCCTCCGTGGGGCGAACCCCCGGAATGGGGACCCCAGTCGGCGGGCTCCTTGAGGAGGCCCGGGGGGCCACTGGCTCGGCATCCAAAGGAATGTCGATGGCCGGGGTCGCCTGGACGGGCGCGGCCAAGCTCGTCTCCTCCACCCTGGCCCTCTTCGCCGAACCGGAGGTCGTCGCACCCTTCCTCTTCTGAGCTCTCATAGCCTTGGCGAGCATCCGCGTGGCTTCGGTGTCCATTGCTTAAAAAAAAAAAAAAAAAATAGGAAAAGAAAAGAAGAAAGAAGAAGCGGCACCGATCAGTCCAGAGTTAAAAAAAAAAATAAAAAAAGAAGAAGAAAAAAAAGAGAAAAAAGAAGAGAGAAAGAAAGAGGAAGAAAAGAGCGAAAAAAAAAAAGAAAGAGAGAGAGAAGAAGAAGGCAAGAAAAGGAAAGATAAATACTTGCTGGATCCTGAGGGCTCAGACCGATGTTGAAAAGAAGCTGCTCCCTCAGAAGGTTAGGAAGGGAAGGAGCGGGATAACTCAGAAGCTTCTGGGCAGCCTGGAGGTCGTCCTCTCCCAGGCTGGGAGCTCGGCGGACGGAATCCCTCAGAGACCCCCAAGGGGGCAGGCCCAGTTCCAGGGTCGGGCAGTAGACGAGGAGAAATTTCTCCTTCCAGTTGTGAATCGAAGAAGGGGCACCCTTCAGCAACCCCTTCTTACCGAACTGGGGGGAGAAGTACCACCAGTCCTTCGCTGAAGGATGGCGTTTGAAGGTGTAGAAATGCCTGAACAGGGAGAGGGATGGCTGGACCTCAGCTATATGGCAGAGAGAGAGAAACCCTATCAAAAACCTAAAGAAATTCGGGGCCACAGAGGAGAGAGAAATGTCTAAGAAGCGAAAAAAGGCGGCAACAAAGACAGGAAGCGGAAGCCGGAGTCCAGCACGAAATGCCTCCTGGTACAAACAAAAGCGACCAGGAGGGGGAGCGCTGGCCCGGTCGGAGGGGCCAGGAAGCTCCAGGTCGTACTCCGAAGGAACCCCGTATCGAGCCCTTATCAGAAGGAGTTCGTCCGGAGTCGACGAACATGGAATGGCGCCCGGTGCGAAAACCGGGCGAGGCCCTGCCCCGGACGCGGGTTCGTCCGCAGAGACGGGGGCCTGGGGGTTCGAAGCAGAAGAACTCCCAGAACTGATAGGGGCAGAAGAGTCGGAAGATATTTTTCGGGGGGAGAACCTAAAGGATCCTAGAAAGGCAAACCAAAAAGGGAACGAGACGCCGAAGGCCAACTCAGAAGAAGACACAAAAGAAATGAAAAGAGGAGAAGCCCCTAGGCGGTAAGAAGAAGGTGGGCACTAACCTATCTTGCTCTGAGGACCTGGGGAGCGAGAAACGGGAGGCGCCTATGGCTCGAGAGGGCGTTCACTAGAGCAGGCTCTTGGAGAGAAGACAGACGCCAGCAAGAAATCAGAAATGGAGTAGAACGCCTGAAGGGGGGAGGACGGGTTTAAATAGACCCTGGGATCCGGCGCCATAATGATCGCGAATCCCCCCAGGCCAGTCCGCATCCGACGCGTGTCCCACTCCCCGTGGCAGACGGCTAAAGGCGGCTGGCGGTTGGCAGGGTCATAATTGCACCGTACCTAGGCTAGCATACCTGCGGGGTTTTCGAAGCAGCCCCTCGTACCGCCCCAATTCGAAAAGACTCCGGCACGCGCTCATTTAATGCCAAAATATCTGGGAGCGATCGGGCGCAGGATTCGAAGGGATGGTTCCGGCTGTACCTCTGTGTACTTCCTTTGTTTGAAATTCAAACTCGGACGTAGGGGGACTGGTGTTGGGTATAAAATACCCACAGCCGAAACCCTCAACGGAATCGACATCAGTGCAGCTCCGCCCGGACTCCTACGGGAGCCGGACTCCACCGCCGACAGCAAGTGCAGCTCCGCCCGGACTCCTACAGGAGCCGGACTCCGCCGCCAACATCAGAACAGCCCCGCCCGGACTCCTACGGGAGCCGGGCTCCGCTCTCAGTATCAACTGCTGGTAAGCTCCATCCGGACTCCTACCAGAGCCGGACTTCACCCTTAACTTTGATTGCAGTGCAGCTCCGCCCAGACTCCTACGGGAGCCGGGCTCCACCGCGGACAGCAAGTGCAGCTCCGCCCGGACTCCTACGGGAGCCGGGCTCCACCGCTGACAGCAAGTGCAGCTCCACCCGGACTCCTACGGGAGCCGGGCTCCACCACCGACAGCAAGTGCAGCTCCGCCCGGACTCCTACGGGAGCCGGGCTCCACCGCCGACAGCAAGTGCAGCTCCGCCCGGACTCCTACGGGAGCCGGGCTCCGCCGCCAACATCAGAACAGCCCCGCCCGGACTCCTACGGGAGCCGGGCTCCGCTCTCAGTATCAACTGCTGGTAAGCTCCATCCGGACTCCTACCAGAGCCGGACTTCACCCTTAACTTTGATTGCAGTGCAGCTCCGCCCGGACTCCTATGGGAGTCGGGCTCCACCGCCGACAGCAAGTGCAGCTCCGCCCGGACTCCTACGGGAGCCGGGCTCCACCACCGACAGCAAGTGCAGCTCCACCCGGACTCCTACGGGAGCCGGGCTCCACCGCCGACAGCAAGTGCAGCTCCGCCCAGACTCCTACGGGAGCCGGGCTCCACCGCCAACATCAGAACAGCCCCGCCCGGACTCCTACGGGAGCCGGGCTCCGCTCTCAGTATCAACTGCTGGTAAGCTCCATCCGAACTCCTACCAGAGCCGGACTTCACCCTTAACTTTGATTGCAGTGCAGCTCCGCCCGGACTCCTACGGGAGCCGGGCTCCACCGCCGACAGCAAGTGCAGCTCCGCCCGGACCCCTACGGGAGCCGGGCTCCACCACCGACAGCAAGTGCAGCTCCGCCCGGACTCCTACGGGAGCCGGGCTCCACCGCCGACAGCAAGTGCAGCCCCGCCCGGACTCCTACGGGAGCCGAGCTCCGCTCTCAGTATCAACTGCTGGTAAGCTCCATCCGGACTCCTACCAGAGCAGGACTTCACCCTTAACTTTGATTGCAGTGCAGCTCCGCCCGGACTCCTACGGGAGCCGGACTCCATCGCCGACAGCAAGTGCAGCTCCACCCGGACTCCTACGGGAGCCGGGCTCCACCGCCAACATCAGAACAGCCCCGCCCGGACTCCTACGGGAGCCGGGCTCCGCTCTCAGTATCAACTGCTGGTAAGCTCCATCCGGACTCCTACCAGAGCCGGACTTCACCCTTAACTTTGATTGCAGTGCAGCTCCGCCCGGACTCCTACGGGAGCCGGGCTCCACCGCCGACAGCAAGTGCAGCTCCACCCAGACTCCTACAGGAGTCAGGCTCCACCACCGACAGCAAGTGCAGCTCCGCCCGGACTCCTACGGGAGTCGAGCTCCACCGCCGACAGCAAGTGCAGCTCCGCTCGGACTCCTACGGGAGCCAGGCTCCGCCGCCAACATCAGAACAGCCCCGCCCAGACTCCTACGGGAGCCGGACTCCGCTCTCAGTATCAACTGCTGGTAAGCTCCATCCGGACTCCTACCAGAGCCGGACTTCACCCTTAACTTTGATTGCAGCACAGCTCTGCCCGGACTCCTATGGGAGCCGGGCTCCACCGCCGACAGCAAGTGCAGCTCCGCCCGGACTCCTACGGGAGTCGGGCTCCACCACCGACAGCAAGTGCAGCTCCGCCCGGACTCCTATGGGAGCCGGGCTCCACCACCGACAGCAAGTGCAGCTCCGCCCGGACTCCTACGGGAGCCGGGCTCCGCCGCCAACATCAGAACAGCCCCGCCCGGACTCCTACGGGAGTCGGGCTCCGCTCTCAGTATCAACTGCTGGTAAGCTCCATCCGGACTCCTACCAGAGCCGGACTTCACCCTTAACTTTGATTGCAGCACAGCTCTGCCCGGACTCCTACGGGAGCCGGGCTCCACCACCGACAGCAAGTGCAGCTCCGCCCGGACTACTACGGGAGCCGGGCTCCACCGCCGACAGCAAGTGCGGCTCCGCCCGGACTCCTACGGGAGCCGGGCTCCGCCGCCAACATCAGAACAGCTCCACCCGGACTCCTACGGGAGCCGGGCTCTGCTCTCAGTATCAACTGCTGGTAAGCTCCATCCGGACTCCTACCAGAGCCGGACTTCACCCTTAACTTTGATTGCAGCACAGCTCTGTCCGGACTCCTACGGGAGCCAGGCTCCGCCATCGACAGCAAGCGCAGCTCCGCCCGGACTCCTACGGGAGCCGGGCTCCACCGCCAACATCAAAACAGCTCCGTCCGGACTCCTACGAGAGCCGGACTCCACCCGCAACTTCGGCTCCAAGAGGGTTCCGCCCGGACTTCCCCGGGAGTCGGGCTCCGCTCACGACCCTTACCGCCAGGAGGACCTCTCTCGGACCTCAACAGAAATCGGGCTCCGACCGTTGCCGAGCTTCAATCGACAGATCCACGCTCCCTGACAGGCCCTCAAAATGGCCATGACCCTGCTCTACTTCCTATGGCGGACTCCGCGCAGTACCATCATTCCCTGACAGGCCGCAGTAACCATAGCCACCTTGCTCCACTTCCTGTGGCAGACTCTGCACAGCTCCACTATCCCCTGGCAGGCCACAGTAACGGCCACAAACCTGCTTCGCCTCCTGCGATGGATACCATGCGATTCTCCTATCCGCTGACAACGGACGCTGCTCCACCCCTCATAACAGATTCCACGTGGCGGGTCGAGGTGATGGCCACGTGTCTGCTCCATTATCTTTCGCAATCAATTCTCCTGACCATGGGCGGCCCACTACCAGGCGGTTACAAACGTCGCCATCAATCTGTTGCCTCCTCCATCTATAAAAGGGGGATCCAGATACGTTATTCTTTAAGCTCATTTTCCTTATCTCAAAACTCTGCTAAATTCTCCGTTCGAGCACTCCATTCTTGTTGAGGCAGAGAACTGACTTGAGCGTCGGAGGGTCTTGCCGGAGCAACCCCACCTCCGGTTTAGACTTCCCTTGCAGGTCCCGACGGCGACCGCGGCTTCCCCGACTCCAGCTTCTCCGGCGCAAGCGGATTTTTGCACCAACAGTATCATTTGGTAGAACAAAAGATTTATGATCTATTGGTGAAAATTTTATTATTTTTGGACTTGTATTTTTGAAGTTATGCATGTTTGAATTCCATGAGTCGACTCATGAGTCAGCTCATGGCACAATGAGTAGCTTGGCACGCTGAAATTTCTGTTGGCACGCTGGATTTTTGACTTGGCACGACCTGTGAGTCGACTCATGAGTCGACCCATAAGGCATGAGTCGACTCATGAGTCGACTTCTGCATGTTTGGGCCAAAAATTCCAGAAACCCAATTTCTGGTTGTTGCAACAGAGGTCGACTCATGAGTCGACTCATGAGTCGACCCCTGCGACGGGATTTGTCCGCAACGGCTAGTTTTTAACCCGTTTTAGTTGCTTTTAATGCTCATTTAATGTGCTCTAATGGCTCTTTTTCTGCCTAAAATATTTTTCTCTATTTCTTAAAGCTATAAAAGGTTTCAAAAGGTGGAAAATAAGAAAGAGATTGACAAGAGATAAGCAAGACATTAAGAAGAGAAAGAAAGAGATTTGAAGAGCATTCAAGAGAGCTTTCAAGAGCATTCAAAAGAGAGGATTTCTCAAGCCAACTTTTCAACCCTAATCAAGAGCTCATTTAAAGCCTTCAAGAAGCCTTCAATCAAAGCTCACCAACTCCTCAAGCGTTCATTCAATTCTTCATCCACTTTGAGAAAATCCAAAAGGGGCTTCTTCACTTGAGTAAAGTGTATTTAAAGTTATATTCGCTCATTAAAGGAGCTTTTCTTGTACTTATTTGTGCTATAAACTGTTTTACTCTTTGTGAGTAATTGTTTTTGTTTTGGAGGGGTTCCAAAATAAGGGAAGGTTGATCCGAACCTGAAATCGGAGTGTATTAGGTTGGCTTGTACCCAGAAAACAAGTGGACTAGCTTGGGATAGCTAGTGTCGGAGTTTCCGACGTTTGTATTCGGGTTGAATACAAGTTTAGTGGATTGGAATTCCCAAGTAGGAGCTTGGAGAGTGGATGTAGATGCAAGGTTGGCACCGAACCACTATAAATCCTTGTGTTTGTGGTGTGCATTATTACTTCTCTTTAACTCTTCATTATTTCCTTGCATTCTTGCTTTAGGTAATTAATCTTGAACTAAAGTCTTTCTCCTCATTCATTTAGCTTTTGACAAACACTTTTCATAAGTTATTAGTTAAGTTTAAAATTTTTTTAAAACCCAATTCACCCCCCCTCTTAGGTTGCATAGCTGGGCAACAAGTGGTATCAGAGCCCAGTGCTCTAGCCCTTCTTTGATCTAAACAATCAAAGAGCCAAAGATCTATGGCAACCCATGTCGGTACTTCTCTAGCCGAGGGGCAATCCACCAACCAACCTCCACTTTTCAATGGGTCTAATTACACCTATTGAAAAGCTCGGATGAAGATATTCATACAAGCACTCGACTATGATATGTGGAGTATCATAGTGAACGGTCCTCACACACCCACTAAAATTATAGATGGTGAGGAGTCAACCAAACCCGAGAAAGAATGGGATGAGGTTGATAAGAAATTGGCACAATTAAATGCTAAAGCAATGAATGTACTTTATTGTGCTCTTGATGCTAACGAATTTAATCGTATTTCTACTTGTTCATCTGCTAAAAAAATATGGGATAGATTAGAAGTAACCCATGAGGGAACAAATCAAGTAAAAGAGTCTAAAATAAACATGCTTGTGCATAAATATGAATTGTTTAAAATGGAGCATGATGAGTCCATAACTGTAATGTTTACTCTCTTTACTGATATAATTAATGGTTTAAAGAGTCTTGGCAAGTCCTATACTAACAGTGAGCTTGTAAGAAAGATTCTCAGATCATTGCCAAGAACTTGGAAAGCCAAGGTGACTGCTATCCAAGAAGCGAAGGACTTGAACACTCTACCTCTAGAAGAGCTTCTTGGATCTTTGATGACTCATGAGCTAAGCATGAAGCAACATCAAGAGGATGAAGTCAAAAAGAAAAGAACCATTGCCCTCAAATCTACAGCTTCTCCTGATGAAGAAACTGATGATACAGAAGATGAAGAACAGGATGAAGAGATGACACTCATCACCTGGAGATTCAAGAAATTTCTAAGAAAAAGAAAACAGGGGATGAGAAAGAGACCATTCACAAAAGGGGAACAAAGCAAAGAGAAAGAGAAAGATCAACCCCTTATCTGCTACGAGTGCAAGAAGCCGGGACATTTCAAATCCGAATGTCCACAACTGAAGAAAGGTCCCAAAAAGTTCAAGAAGAAGGTAATGATGGCCACATGGAGTGCGAGTGATGACTCAAGCTCCGATGAGAAAACCTCAATCGAACAAGCCAACCTGTGCCTTATGGCACACGAAAATGAGATAATTTCTGAAACCCCTAGTGAATTTACATTTGAAGAATTGCATGAAGCATTCTATGATTTAATTGATGAATTAAAGAAACTAGGGATGAAAAACAAAGAACTGAAATTGAAAAATCAGTCCTTAGTGAAACAAGCTGAAAGCCTTTCAATTGAAAAATCCACCTTGCTTCAAGAAAATCAAAGCTTAAAGAATGAAATTAACAAGCTGAAACCTATAGTAGATAAGTTCACCTTAAGTTCAAACAAACTAAATATGATTCTTGATAATCAAAAAGCCATATATGATAAGGCTGGACTTGGCTATAACCCCTTGAAGAAACAAAAATTTTTGAAAAGGAACCATTTTGACTAACCAAAAAGTCTACTAATATTACTTGTTTCAAATGTGATAGAGTTGGACATAAATCATACACTTGCCTCTTTAACAAATCTGCAAACACAACTATAAAGAAAATATGGGTTCCAAAAGGAACCATTTTGACTAACCAAAAAGGACCCAAGAAAGCTTGGGTACCTAAAACAAAAACTTGACTTTTGCTTGCAGGTGTGTATAGCATCCCAAGGAGGAAACAGAAAATGGTATCTTGACAGTGGATGCTCGAGACACATGACTGGTGATGAATCACAATTCATCACGCTTGATGCTAAGGATGGAGGGATGGTCACCTTTGGAGATAATGGCAAAGGAAAGATCATCGGGATAGGTAACATTGGTATCACTCCCTCCAAATATATTGAAAATATTTTGTTAGTTAAAGGTTTAAAGCATAACTTACTTAGCATTAGTCAATTTTGTGATAAAGGGTATAAAGTTATTTTTGAATCATCTGTTTGCATTGTGACTAGTCCTATTAACGATGGCATTAAATTTATAGGACATAGACATGGCAATGTTTATATGGTAGATTTAAATGATTTAGCCAAAATAGACATGCAATGCCTAGTATCCTTGAATGCTAAAGTTAATGAGACTAGTTGGCTTTGGCATCGTAGACTTGCACATATTAGCATGCATTCTCTTTCAAAATTAATTAAGAAAGAATTAGTTCTTGGCTTGCCTAAACTGAATTTTGAAAAAGATAGAATTTGTGATGCATGCCAACTAGATAAACAAACTAGAGTTTCATTTAAATCCAAAAATATTGTTTCAACTTCTAGACCTTTAGAGCTTTTGCATATGGACTTATTTGGACCAACTAGAACCACTAGTCTAGGAGGAAAACGATATGATTTTGTAATTATAGATGATTACTCTCATTTTACTTGGGTTTTCTTTTTGGGACACAAAGATGAAACTTTTCATATTTTCACTAAATTTCACCGAAAAGTCACTAATGAAAAAGAATTTTCAATTCAAAATATTAGAAGTGATCATGGAACTGAATTTGAAAATCAAGACTTTGAAAATTTTTGTGATGAAAATGAAATTGGCCATAACTTCTCTGCTCCTAGGACACCCCACAAAATGGGGTAGTTGAAAGGAAAAACAGAACTTTAGAAGAAATGGCCCGTACCATGCTTTGTGAAAGCAACCTTCCAAGATATTTTTGGACGGAAGCAATTAACACAGCATGTTACATTTTAAATCGTGCCTTGATTAGACAAATTTTAAAGAAAACCCCCTATGAACTTTGGAAAGAAAGAAAATCAAATATTGTATATTTTCATATTTTTGGTTGCCGATGTTTTGTATTAAATAATGGTAAAGAAAGACTTGATAAATTTGATGCAAAATCAGATGAAGCAATCTTTCTGGGTTACTCCTCCACTAGTAAAGCTTTTAGAGTTTTTAATAAAAGAACTTTAGTAGTTGAGGAGTCCATACATGTTGTTTTTGATGAATCTAACGATCTTCCTTCAAGGAAGAATGAGGGTGTTGATGATGCAGATCCACTAATAGAAGGTATGAAGGAGATCACTCTGAAAGATTCAACAACTCCAGAGGATGAGGATCAAGAAGACAAACAAGATGAGAGAGGTGAAGAAATTCAAGAACAACCTCAAGGTACAAATGACCTACCCAAGGAATGGAGGTATGTTTACAACCACCCTAAGGAGTTAATTATTGGTGATCCTATGCATGGGGTGAAAACTCATTCTTCACTTAGAGATGTATTTAATCATTGTGCTTTTGTATCTCAACTTGAACCAAAAACTATTGAAGAAGCTGAAAATGATCATAATTGGATTAATGCAATGCAAGAGAAACTTAATCAATTTGAAAGAAATAATGTTTGGACCTTAGTATCAAGACCTAAAAATTATTCAATAATTGACACAAAATGGGTCTTTAGAAACAAATTAGATGAGCATGGTAATGTAATTAGAAATAAAGCAAGACTGGTTGCTAAGGATATAATCAAGAAGAAGAATTGATTTTGATGAAACCTTTGCACCTGTTGCTAGATTAGAAGCCATTAGACTTCTACTTGCATATGCTTGCTTTATGAAATTCAAATTATTTCAAATGGATGTCAAAAGTGCATTTTTAAATGGATATATTGCTGAAGAAGTCTATGTAGAACAACCCCCGGATTTGAAAATCATGCTTTTCCTGATCATGTTTTTAAATTAAATAAAGCTTTATATGGATTAAAACAAGCACCTAGGCTTGGTATGATAGGCTAAGCAAATTTTTACTAAATAATGGTTTTTCAAGAGGTAATGTAGATACAACCCTCTTTATTAAAAGAAATCAAAATGATATGTTAGTAATACAAATTTATGTTGATGATATAATTTTTGGGTCTACTAATGAATCTCTTTGTCAAGACTTTGCTAAGCTCATGCAGGGGGAGTTCGAGATGAGCATGATGGGAGAACTTACCTTCTTCCTCGGACTCCAAATCAAACAAACAAAAGAGGAATCTCCATCACCCAAAGCAAGTACACCAAGGAACTACTCAAAAGATTTGGAATGGAGAACTCCAAACCAATTGGCACACCATGAGCCCCTCATGTAAGCTTGACAAGGATGATGAAGGTAAATGTGTAGACTTAAAATACTATAGAGGTATGATTGGCTCATTATTATATTTAACTGCAAGTAGGCCTGATATCATGTTTAGTGTTTGTTTATGTGCTAGATATCAATCTAATCCTAAAGAATCTCATTTGAATGCTGTTAAAAGAATCCTTAGATACTTGAATGGTACTCAAACTCTAGGGTTATGGTACTCTAAGGACTCACAAATTGATTTATTAGGATATTCA